>NC_059361.1:8802500-9032500 GCF_019703515.2 Myxocyprinus asiaticus
TAAAAGTAATCCACAAGATCCCAGGGGTTTAATATAAAGCGATGCAATCACTTTAGGTGAGAAACAAATCAATATTTCAATAAAAAACAAATTTACTACAAAAAAAGGTTTATAGTAAAAAAAGGACTTAAATATTGATCTGATTCTGACCCACACCTATTATATCACTAATGAAGACATAGATTTAATCACTGGAGTTGGATTAAATCTAAGGATTACTTTTATGCTGCCTTTATGTGCTTTTTTGAGCTTCAAAATTCTGGTCACCATTCACTTGCATTGTATGGACCTACAGAGCTGAAATATTCTTCTAAAAATCTTCGTTTGTGTTCTGCAGAAGAAAGAAAGTTATACACATCTGGGATGGCATGAAAGTGAGTAAATGATGAGAGAATTTCCCTTTTTGGGTGAACTATCCCTTTAAAAACGTGTTCGCTCGCCGAGGTATGTTTGGTCACGCGCCTCGCCTGTGCGTGCGCGAGCTTGTGACTCGAGAGCGCGCGCGGAAGCCGCTCTACGTCATTTCCGCTCTCCACAGACAGGAGGGTGGAGACAAACAGCTGGTTAGTGATGCCGTGATCCGACCGCCGATCGGGTTGTTTTTCACACCAATAAACGCCTTTCCCGGAGCCACTGCAGGTAGGTGTCGTGTCTGTCTACCCCAGCCGCCTCGAAGCAGCCGAAATCGGGTGTGTTTCGACGTGTTGGCTGTGTTTTATGTAAAATCCGTTTAAGCGACGGGTGTTAACGGCTAACTGAGATTAGCTTCACAAACACTGATGGATTTCACTAAAAAAAAATTAAAACATAATTTCAGTGCTTTTAATAGGGTGAAATGACACCAGGACAGCGCTTAAAGTGATATTTTAACGAAGGCAGGCGTGTATGTGGGTTGTAAATGGGTTTTGGTTAATCCGTATAAGCATCGAGCCGTTTAAATCTTATAATATGTACTGTAGTCTAATGGACTGGTCTTAATTACTCTAATTAATGGGGTAATTAACTGCCCCAGGTCAGTAAATCACCAGAGACCCTATAACGCCCTGAAAAAACACTGATGCGCTTCATTGCAGCCCTTCAATACCCTAATGACTCCCCGACGGGTGTCATGCACGCCCAAATCCTTGACGGGTGTTAAGTGGGTTTTAGGTGATTTTTAGGGTTTTGAAGGCTCTCGAGCCTATACATCTTCAGTTGGCGTTTTTATGGTGTTACAAGGATACAGTGGAACAAATCATTAATTTTCAGGGTATTGAAGGGTCTCAAACAAGTTATTACCCCATCTGAAATCAGACATCAGTACTTTGTAATCAGAGTTTAACACAGGGTAACTGGTTCTGATGGTCATTTTTTACGTTGGCTTGGGTTTACATTTGCTGGAGGGAGTGTCCAGAAGATCACAGACAGAGTTGCTTAAATATTTGAATTATATTTGGAACTATTTGTGTGTTTCTGAAGATCTGTTGGCTTCCAAACCCACCCGGGTGTCGGTAGGATTCAGATTCCTCTAGTGCAGTGGTTCTCAACCTGTTTTTGATGAAGGCCCCCCTACCAGCAATCCCCAATCATGTGACATAATTTGAAAGTGGAGACTTTGTTGTACCATAAAACACCAAACTCAGTATTTGAGTGATTTGCTTAATTTGCTCGATGCAACTTCGATGCATTGTGTAATTGTAAAGTTTTGTTAATAAATTCAGCAGGCTTACGCGTCATGAATGTGAGACCAAACCTTGCGTTTCTTGAATTCAAACAGATGGAGGGCTATATCTGGAGCCTATAAAATGAAAATGCAAAGACTGAAACTAATAATAAAAGTGATATTGTTCATTTATTTAAAAAATATGTGAAAAGACCAGTAATATTGCATATTTTGTCCCACTAAAATGCTCATTCTACATTACAACATTGATTTAGAGTTGGATGCAGATGTAAATGTACTCGTATCAACAACAGTAAGGTTATCCGTAACATCTATAAAAAGTAAACCAGTTATTTTTTCACGCCATGCTTCTCACTGATTCTCACAAAGCTGCGAGTTTAAGAGCTCGCGACCGGTCTGCGAGTAAAAACGCACCTTCTTTGCGCTCATGCTGCTCTGTCTATTGAGCCGTGTCCATCGACAGAGCCATACAGGTGCATTATCCGAGGTTGTGCCTCTGCCTGTGTATTTGACGCTGCTAAACCAGATACTTCAGGTGCATCGCTAGACTTCAAAATCAGATGAACCACGGTACAAATGCGTAACAACCCGTATAATTGATAATCAACCGATACACAGCAAGTCTAGAGAAACGTTTTAATGCAAAAAGGCACTTGATGATAAATTTGATTATTATGACTGATAAACGCCCCCCATTTGTAACCTAACGCCCCCGTCTCTACTTATTTGATCTTAGTGCCCCTTGGCATCCTTTGAACGCCCCCAGGGGGACGGTACCAACCCTGTTGAGAACCCCTGCTCTAGTGGTTCTGGGCTCAGTAGCTCTCAGAATTTGTCGGGGTATTTATACTCACTAGTGTAACCCTGTAAGTATCTTAAATTTCACTTTGCTGTGTGCAGTTAAATGTATATTTTGGGAAAGTTTGCAGGAGCAGTTGCTTTTTAATTTCATCTGACCTGATTCTGTAGTATTTTTGATGTACTAAACACTTGTGGTTCTGAATCGGTTTGTCCTTCAGTACCACAATTGTTGATCGTACAAGTAAACAAAATGTGCTTAAACGTAAACAGTAAAATCTATAAATATTTATTTTGAATATTTTTTTCTCCCACATTTATAACTCAACAAAATGTATGGTATACAGAACTAAACATGTTGTAAAACCAGGTTTAGTGTATTTTGGATTTCTAAAGTCTATCTATTTTTGTAAGTCTGGGTTGATACAGATTTCCCGATGTGATTCAGATACGCAAGCTCTTGATTCAGTTTTGATTTCGATATGATTTGATTCAGATTTATTTGCAAGCCTATATTTGTTATATTGTCAATTTTGCTTACGTAAGAAATTCTCAGCTAATGCTGTGAATTATACAGGGAACCCTCTAACTTGGTGCTTTACATAGATATTAATTACAGAAATTAACAATAAGCCCAAACTATGCAGTTCAATTGCTGTTTATTGAACAGACATAATAATCAAGACAACCAGAACTGAAGTAAATGTTAAAGTAAAAGATCGATCTTGGAATTTTAAGAATCGATATCGGGATCGTTCAAATGAAAATCGCCATTAATCGGAAAATATATTTTTTCACCCAACCCTACTATTTTGGATATGTTGTATCTAGGGCTGGGTATTGATACAGATTTCCTGATTCGATTCTGATTCACAAACTTTCAATTCCGATTTCAATTGAGATTGATTCATATGGGTATATTTCAGTTATAATGTCCCTTTTTCTTTCATATGAAGTAATTTATCTTCCAGATAATGCTCTGAATTATACAGGGGACCTTTTAAAGGTGGTCGCACACCGGATGAGAAACGCCATGCTGCATTGCGGCTAGGATGCGGCATGGGTATCAGACACAGGGCACATTGATGCAGTTCAGGTGGCAGACAGTACACACAAAAGTTACAAAGGTTTTTCCCTTCTTTAAGAATAAACAAGGCTAGAGTAAATAATCTATGTCCTTTGATAATGATTTGGGTTGAAGTTAATGGAAACTATGCGAGTTGCGCTCCGTACATTCAAAGAAACAATCGTTTCAAAGTTTAGAACGAGCAATGTCATCCGCCAGACGCTTCCGCATTGGGACCCTCTTAACTAGGTACAATGTGAAAATATAAATTTTACTAATGATATTTTATTAGTTTTTCATCATTTGGTCACATTTTAGCTTTTAAAAAATGAACAAATCAATGTATTTAATGAATAAATATTAAAATATAGTGCATATATTTTGTCACATTTTTATTGTTTAATTGCATAATTTGTACTATTTGCAGGTATTTACATTGATTTGTTGAACACTTGCTAAAAACTGGTACTGTCTCTTTAAGAAAACTGGCATTTCTGTAAATGAGCGCATGCTATCGAGAGAGACTTGAATGGCTTTATCTCTGCGTTATTCCTGATTAGAATTAAATGTTTTTTAAAAAACAAAATTTTTAGGATCAACACCTGACTTTAAAGAACAGAAAGAATATTAAATGAGACATTATACAATGAAAAATTGGTTGCGTGAATCTCATCTTTGGAGACACATTACACGGAACAACTTTTACTCTCAACACGCAGTGATCTCGCTGCTGAATACTCCACCAATATACTACACAATTAATTCACTGGTGAGTGAAATCTAAACATTTACCAGCCAGTTGCCAAATATATAAATTTTTGGTCGCATAGTGCAAAATTTTGTTGATTTCCTCATTGCAGTGGAGGGTTGTGCAAAGAGTAAAAGATTGATCCATGGCTTTTGAGAATCGATATCAAATCGACCAAATAAAACAAAAACAGACAATCATAAAATCAATTTTTTTGCCCCTATATTAGCCTATGTCGTTCATGGGTTTCGAATGATGAGGGCATGTTGCGTAACCTGTCCATGATGGCATCTGCCTAATTTGGCTAGCTTCTTCCAAGTGAAAGCCAACATTTTGCCCCCAAAATATAGAGTTTGACTTGACACAACATTTGATGTTAACAGCGAAAGATTTGGGAAGTGTTTTATCCATCCTTATAAACATTAACAAATATATTTATCTTTACATGATTATGTGGTTCGTTGCATTTTATTTGGATTTAGCATTATTTTGAATAATTTTTACCTGTTGAAAAATGTAGTTTGCAAATAAAAAAAAATAGCATTTTTACTGTACTTTCAAAGCAGTGTGAATATAATTGTTATTTTCCACACACTACACCCTGGACTCCTCAGCAGTCTGTGATTAGTCTCCGAGTAGGTCAGTTGCGCTCTATTCTTTGAACTTCATTGTGTTTTGCTCCAATATAAGTGCTGCTTCAAAAACTCCACCAGGGTTTTAGCTAAACCCCCTTTTGTAAAGTACTGCAAACAGACGATCTGCCCCTCAGAGCTATTGTAGCCTGGCTCACTGGCGATGGCTTCTGAGTTCATGTGGAATGTATTTCCTGTTTGGGTCCTTTCAGTTTGGAAATGAAAGAAAAAGCGTGACTCGCTGCTTAATGGAGGCTGCAGCAGTTTGTATAAGGGAGTTTCACATGATTGTTTTCTATGGTCTGACAATGCAACAAGCATGTGTGATTTCTTTTCAAAACTACACTCACGAGATAGGTGGATTTGACCTAATTATGCTTCTTGGAGACTAGAAAGGAAGTGCACTGGATTTCTTTGTTTATTTTGTCTTTTCTGTCTGAATGATATATTCATTTTTGTTGAATCAAATGGCAAGTATGGCATTTCAGGCATTAGAATTGCTTTGCATTTGCTTGCAAATGTTTTGAAATGCATTTAATGGCAGTAGTATGCTTGTGTTTTGCAGGACACAACTGTACACTGCATTACTGCATCCTGTGAAACACAATCACTTCTGTTTCTTTTTTTGACCAGCATTTGGAATATGAGCAGCGTTGTTGGCCAATACTGTTGCTATGGAAATAATGTTCAGGTCAGGCGCAAGCTGTCAATCCCTCAGTTTTATTAAAGTTTCACTTCTCAATCTCCGAGTAATTTTGCATGAATTAGCAATAATACATGATGACTTCTCCTCTTTCAACAGTCTGTGAATGCAGAATTGTTTTTCTTTTGCCTTTTAGCACAGTTCAGAGGGACTTTTCAAGGTTGCATGCAGCTAGGTTTGGATACAGCGAGAGCCAGTGGTCTGTGTGTGCCAGCAGGCTGAAAGATATCCCCCTAACAAAGCATTCCAGTGTTGTTCAGAATATGCTGCATTCTCTTGCTGACTGCAATTGCAGTTTAGAATGTCACAATGGAATCTTCTCATGGGGGATGGGCGAGTGTGTATATATGTGTATGTGGTTTTTTTTTTAACAGAACTCTGATTAGGAGTTCTCAGTTATGGTTCATGGATGTTTTTTGAATTAGTAAATTTTGTCTGAAACAAGCAAAAAAAAAAAAACTTCTACATGATCTTTATCTGAAAGTTGAAGTTTGTGTTTAAAGGAATATTCCGGGTTCAATACAAGTTGAGCTCAATCGACAGCATTTGTGGCATAATGTTGATAACCACAAAAAATTATTTCGACTCGTCCCTCCTTTTCTTTAAAAAAAGCAAAAATCAAGGATACAGTGAAGCACATACAATGGAAGTGAATGGGGCCAATTTTTGGAGGGTTTAAAGGCAGAAATATGAAGCTTATTATTTTATAAAAGCACTTACATGTTCATTTTTAGAGTCGTTTTAGGATTTTAGGGTTTGTTGACATTAAATCTTAAGTCAAACATTTTTTGGGTGGGAATCAGTACTGTGCCACAAATGCTGTCGATTGAGCTTATCTTGTATTGAACCTGGAATATTCCTTTAAGTTAACACCCTGTCTACACCGGATGCGAGATTCGTGTAAAAAGCATATCTTTCCTGTAATCAAAAACGCTGTCAACTAGAGTTGCAAAATTATGACAAAAATCATAGTTGTTATTGTCATGATATTGTAATCATGATTAAAAAAAGATTAAATTACCGTGACTTCACAAAGTAGGCAACCGCAGGGTTCTTCAGAGTAGCAGATTTTAATGGTGGATATGAGCTGCACTTAAGTTTAAGCATCTTTTAAAGAGCACCTATTATGTTTTTTCAAATATTACCTTTCATGTAGTGTGTTATATAGCTGTTTGTGAATGTAAAAAAAGTCAAATGGAGTTATTGACTCCCAAAAGAAATAACTGATTCTGAACACCTGAAACGAGTCGTTAGTAATTCCAGACTTACTTCCTGTACTAACCTACGTAATTTGGTAACAAAAAACCCGCCTCTGGTCTTAATTGGCTGCTCGTGAACTGCTTTGACCCGCCCTCAAACACTACACTAAGTGGTAGACCAATCAAAACAGACTGGGACATCTGACCAATCAGAGCAGAGTAGGCTCTCTGAAAGGAGGAGTTTAGAATGAATCCTTTAGAACGGATCGTTGAACGGGTCTTTTTTTGACACTGGGGGAAAAAAAGGTAATGCTGCAATTTAAACTAGGAGCAAATTAAAGTGTTTTTTGACCTTGGATGCATGTAAATCTATTGTATGAGACCTTTAAAACAAAATTAGGCACGTTTTAAAACCATAATAGGTGCTTATTAAGTATTGTAATGTTTGTTAATGTTGAGCCTAATAAAAGTTATTTTAAAGGGATATCTATGGTATAGGAGAAATATATGTATGTTTTTTCGGAACTATTGACAAAACCAGTTTTTACTTGATTCAGTATGTCTGTGTGACATAACAGGTTGATAAATACACATCAAAAACTACCATTAGTAGTTTTTAATTTAAGCGTCTCCGATTGGCAGACATGTCTGTGATTTGGTTAGAATACTCAACCACTGCAAAAATTTGTTGTAAATATAAACCATTGACACAAAAGGATCAGGATTAATTTATGGCTGTAATCATCAGTTTTCACGATTACATAATCGTGGCAGCCGTAATAGTAATTGCGATTTAGTTTTTTGATTAATTGTGCAGACATACTGTCTAAACTGGAAGCGTCCATTGCGCCGACAGTAAACGGATGCCCCGTTCTATTGCTGATGTGCTGCAGAGCTCCAAACACTTTATTACTAGAGCTCACAGCTGATTGGTCCAGGCTGTCTGCGCATCATTTAGAATCTTCATTTTGATGCTTTCAGTGTAGACCGCCTCAAGTCGTTGCATTGCATCACTGTACGCATCTGGTGTAGACAGGGTGTAACAATGTTTGAAACTTTTATTTTTTAATTACACTTAAATACTTGGGCCATGTCCACACTAATGTGTTTTCGTTTGAAAACTCAGTTTTCAGTTTCCTATCATCATCGTTTTCCAAAGTATGTGGTAATGGACAAAGTTTTCGAAGCCTTTCGCTATCCAATCGGTTTTGGGTAAGAACAGGCCAAAATGTCACTCAATTTTTACTATAAATCTTGACATCTGCAGTCTCCTTGGTGATCATTATTTCAAGCTTGATAACACTTCCTAGCACTAGCACTAGCAAGTGTAATCGAACTTGAAATTGTGATTGTGCCTAGGGACTGCAATGGCAAGATGGACCGTTAAAAAATTAGTTACATTTTGGTCTGTTCTCACCCAAAATCGATTGGATTGCTTCAGAAGCCATGGATCAAACCACTGGAGTCTTATTGATTACTTTAATTCTGCTTTTATGTGCTTTTTGGAGTTTGAAAGTGTTGGATCCCATTCACTTGCATTGTATGGACCTACAGAGCTGAGATATTCTTCTAAAAATTTTTGTGTTCTGCAGAAGAAAGTCATACACATCTGGGATGGCATGAGGATGAGTAGATGATAAAAGTATAGTGTTGTCAAAAGTACCGGTACTTCGGTATCAAGTCGGTACTAAAATAAAAAAGATGTAACGATACCAGTGTTTCTGCAGTACTGGTAGTTCCGAGCACCGACTCTATCCGGTACCGGCGCGCAATATGACTGACACACGACTGCTTTAAAATGCTCACAGGCTTATTTTGAACGCTCTATTACTCCTTGTACACTGAAATGGACAGTTAATCAAATTAAAATTGACATGTCCTAGTTTGATTTCTTAAACCGCTGCAATCTTACTGTGGAAGAGCTGCGTACTTTAAATAAATCCGACCGCTCATCCACTAGAAACTATAGACATTGAGAATCATTCAGGTTGTATGAGATGACAGAGCAGAGCACTAATCCACTGTGAACCACGCAGCACATGTAAAATATATATTTATATAATTAAAATCACAGCATTTGTGCTTTAATCTCAACTCAGCTTTATTTATATTGCATTTAAAACAACAGAGTTGACCAAAGTGCTCACAATAATAAAATTTACAACATAACAACATTTCAAAATTACCACATACACAAACACCAGTAATCTAAAATACAGACACTCCCAAAACTGTGTCCTACATTTAATTTGTCTGCCTCAAAGACTAGTGTAAAGAGATGAGATATCAGACATGACTTAAAAGTCTTCTGTGATCACACTGCGCCGTAAACTCTTTATCCGGAAAAGTGAAGCATCCGGCAAAAAACGCACGTCATCATAAAAGCACGATTCAGAATAAAATCTAGATGCCTGAAATTGAAGAAATTTAATAAAAATGTATTACAACTTTATAGTAAAATGTAATATTCACTGTAATAATAATAATAGTAATTAATCAAAGTATCACAAGCAAGACTGCTGTTGAATAAAAGTTTGGCAATTTTTTTATTTTTTTTATTTTTTTTATAAAAAGTTATATTAGACACCATTTTGATGAGGATTTTTTTTTTTATGTATTTATTTTTTTGGGATTTTCTCCCCTTTTCTCCCCAATTTGGCATGCCCAATTCCCAATGCGCTGTAGGTCCTTGTGGTGACGTAGTGACTCGCCTCAATCCGGGTGGCGGAGGACGAATCTCAGTTCAGAATCTGAGACAGTAAAGCTGTGCATCTTATCACGTGGCTTGAGCGCGTTACCGCAGAGACCTAGCGCATGTGGAGGCTTCACACTATTCTCCGCGGCATCCACGCACAACTCACCACGTGCCCCACCAAGAGGGAGAACCACATTATAGCGACCACAAGGAGGTTAACCCAAGGTGACTCTACCCACCCTAGCAACCGGGCCAATTGGTTGCTTAGGAAGCCTGACTGGAGTCACTCAGTACGCCCTGGATTCGAACTTGCGACTCCAGGTGTGGTAGTCAGCGTCTTTACTTGCTGAGCTACCCAGGCCCCCCAAAAAATTGGATGATGAAATTTAAATTAAACTTTAAAAAATGTTCTGGAAAGTTCTGGAATATAATCATTATTATTAAACTGTAGTTATTAAAATAATTATTAAATAATAAAAATAACTAAACTGGTTTTCAATAGCACATTATAATATTAGCATATTTTTACTGTGGTATCGAAATTGGTATTGAGAACCGTGAAATTTCACTGGTATCGTTACGACTACTGAAATTTTGGTACCGTGACAACACTATAAAAGAATTTACATTTTTGGGTGAACTATTCCTTTAAGCTCTTTCAACATCATCTGTGATATACTTTCAATTACCAGTGAAAACAAAGCATTGAAATGAATGTCCTTACAGTTTAAGTCTATGTGGCAAATGTACAATGATTGTTCCATGGACTTTCATTGTAAGTGCATTTTTTTACAAACAGCGTTTGTGGCATGAGCTTAACTTAGGCTACATTTTACACAGAATGTTCATTTAAGATAAACAAAAATTACGGAGTGAAACATCATGAATTAGAGTATTTGTAAAACAGCAGCCTAACACATTCCTTTACCTGTCATTTTTAGGCATTATTGCCTCAAACGTATCTGAAAATCTCTAGAAAGCACATCAAACATCCGTGACCTCGGGATGATGTCAGCACAAAAAACAGGTGTTGCAGGAAGGGCTCTTAGTTTCACAGAAGGTTCAGTTTCGCCTTCAACATACATGCCCTAACGAGACGCCTCTACTGGCAGGGCTTTCCTCAACGCGCACTGCATGCTGCACTGCTTTTGTCATGAACTAAAACCAAAGGTTTTGGGAACAAAGGGCACATTCTAACTCAAAACAAATGACTTCTCTCACTGTTACGGGTTTATCCATGGCAGAATCAGAGCCGTCAGGGCTGCTTATAGTAAGCAATGAGGTCATTGAGTATGAATGCAAGACTCTTTTTCTTTTTTTAAGCTTTGTGTTTTCAGAGGTCACTTTGTTCCAAGTTAGCCAAAGGCCACAAGTAGAAAATCTTCCTTTAAACATTTTATATTAAAGTTGCAGTGTGTAGTTTTGTTCAGTGTTAAAATACTTCCTCTTATCCCAGCTTACAGGGATAGTTGACCCCAAAATGACTCCAAATAACCCCAAATACTGTCATTGTCATTGATGCATTGCTTTGATGGCTATAACAGCAGCACAGAAATGGAATAAACCTTAAGCGTTAAAGTGACAAAAATTCTTGCAGAGGGTTTTACTGTGCTGACTGTTATTCACTGTTAAGCACAGCAAGTCATCATGCAAAAATGCTCTTTGAGAAGTGGCATCTCTCAATTGATTTGAGAATCCTATTAAAACCACTACCACTAAAAAATATTAATGTTAGTCGACCCCACTAATCAACTAGTTATTTGTTGAATGACTAGGCTAGTCGATTAGTTGACCACCCTGGCACATCCCTATTCCAAACCCACATGACTTACTTTCTTCCGTGGTAGGGCTGGGGATTGATACAGATTTTTCGATTCCGATTGACAAGCTTTCGATTAATATGGGTACATTTCTGTTACAATGTCCATTTTTGCCGCACTTTTCTCTTAACACATAGTGAAAGGACCTCTGTGCTAATAACTTGTTCTCCACTATACTATTCAATCACTGTTGAATGAAATCTGGACATTTACTAGCTATGGCTAATCATCGAGATTTGGTTGCATTATAGAGGGTTGCCACATAGAGTGAAAGATCGATATTGGGATTTAAGAATCGAGATCGTTCAGATGAAGATCGCGATGCATTCTGAAAATTGATATTTTTACCCAGCCCTATTCAGTGGAACACAAAAGGAAACGTTGGGTAGAATGACAGTCTCAGTCACTATTCATTTTCATTATATGGATAATTTTGGATGGATGATGGATTTTGATGATTGTCATTTGCTTGGTTTCTATATTGTGGTTCGCCCACGGTGAATCAATAGTCGGTGCTCAATAGTCCAAAATATCACCACACATAACATACAAAATATGTTTTTATTGGCTGTGACTGATTCACATTGCACAGTATTGTCGCATTCAGTGTGGTCAAACAAATTACATGTAACTGGAATCGTATCCCATTATGCCTGGTTAGTACGCGGTGTAATAGTGTCTGTGCATTCTTGTATAAATAGCCTCAAATTGTGGTAAGTGTGAATGTTGTGAGTTTAGATGCTTGGTTTGGCCTGATGTCTGAAACTGTGATGGTTTTGGAGAGGGTGGTACATCGGGCAGTTTCTTGCTGTTTGGTTTCTGAGGTAACTAGTACAAACTCATTTGCAGAGGAAAAACCCTAAGCAGTCGTGTCTTCATTAATAATAATAAGTCACTTGCACGGACAGGCTGCATTTATCACTGAATATGTTTTCCATTTGAAACTGTACCAGACAGAATATGTACCAAAGTTTTATGGAATTACCGTGGGTTTTTGAACTAGATTATGCTTAAACCAAAATATGGTGGCTATGCTGATGACACCAAACCAAGGGAATTTTAAGTGAATCTAGAAATGCCATGAAAACAGTTCATTGTTTTGTATCATTTCCCATTTCCCAATCTTATTGCATTGTGAGAACTCCAAATGAAATCCGAACATCACACTGACCTGCACCGTGTCTCCTGAAGATTAACCGCTTCTGAAGCACTCTGTGTCCGTGGAGGATCGCGCCAAACTCCCGCGAAACTGTAAGCAAGTCTAAAAAGAAAAGTTTTACTTTTCTGATGCATAATGGCAAATGTTCTTGGTCATTGTGGTTTCATACACGCAGTGTTAATGACATGCAGTAACACAGACGAGGAGATGCCCATTTGCTCTGTTTCTGTGGAGATGATAGAATAAAGAAACTTATTTCCACACATACAGAATCATCATTCCTTCATTCGAAATAAGGAGTCGTGGGTTTAATGGAAGATTTTAGGACAGAAATATTATACTATTTAATATAATATAATGTAATAGAATAGCTGTTCAGGTTGGTTGGGTTCCAAATACAACAGTATTTGAAATATTATTTCATGTCATTTTACCTCTGTTCAATATTTTAAGTTTTTAGAGCCTTAAAGGAAATCATATCTCCCTATATCAAAATAGGGTTCCATGTGGAATATAAATAAGTAACTTCTTAAGGTGTAAGATGCACACAGACACCTTAAGTAATATTTGTATGACCCTCATAATTGTGAAAGTCCTTAAACATACAAATAATCGTCATTATTAATTGTTTGACAATTAGGTTAATCGTCAGCCAGATTTTATAATTGTGACAGCTGAAGTGAGTCACTATGTACTACTGCCATTCATGGTCCGAAATGAACTTTTTAGCCTACCAGCCAAGGTGGCTGGTAGATAATTGTTTTTTTTTTTGTTTTTTTACCAGCGATGCAGATTTATTGCAGGCCAAGTTTTTTTATTTGTTTTATTGAATTTTAAAAGTTTTTGTATTTGTAAATATTGCATTTTTTTTTTTCTTTCCCAAAGTGCGCTGCTTCAAGGAATTTTACTGATTTATTATTTATTATATATTTAAATGCCTGGAAGATCATTTAGATTTTTTCTTATCATATTATTCACTTATTACAACAAAACTAAATGTTAAAGGTTTAGTTCACCCCAAAATTATAATCCTCTCATGATTTACTCACCTTTAAGCCATCCCAGATGTGTATGACTTTCCTTCTTCTGCAAAACCTAAGTGAAGATTGTTATAAGCACATTTCAGCTCAGTTTGTCCATACAATGCAAGTGAATGTGTGTCATCAGTCTGCTGGCTATTTGACAGTCCAAAAGGCATATTTAGGCAGCATAAAGGTAATCCACAGGACTCCAATCAATTAATTAATGTATTCAGAAGCAAATCGATAGGTTTGCGTAAAAAAGAAATCAATAATGAAAACTTCACAGCAGTCGACACGTCTCGCTGCTGTCGCGTGACGTAAGCAAAATGGTGCGTTCATGCGAGAAGTCTTTGTGTATAACAGAGGAACAAATGTCACGTAAGAGTTAGGTCATTTCAAACAACAATACAGCGCTGGGCGGAAGCAACAATTTTTAAGTTAAAAATGTTTTAATTATCGATTTGTTTCGTACACCAAACTATTGGTTTGCTTCAGAATACATTAATTAATCTACTGGATTGGTGTGGATTACTTTTATGCTGCCTAAATATGCCTTTTGGACTGTCAAATTGCCAGTTGCCTGATGGCACCCATTCACTTGCATTGTATGGACAAAAAGAGCTGAAATGTGCTTACAAAAATCTTTACTTCATTTCTGCTGAAGAGTGAAAGTCATACACATCTGGGATGGCTTAAAGGTGAGTAAATCACGAGAGAATTATCATTTTTGGGTGAACTAACCCGTTAAGTACATATAACACAGTAACACTTTTTGGGTTATTTCCATTGAGTCAATTAATTCAGTCAGATTTATCCAGTCAGCTCAGACTGATTAATAAGTCTTGTTAATTCACAAAAAAGATATGGCTCATTACAGTCACTCGTTCGGGAGTTTGACAACACTGGTAGCGCTGTAGTTGTGCTATTCTCTTATAAAAACTAGCTCAAAAAGTAATTTGTTTGGGAATCTGATTACACTGGTTGCGCTTTGTCTTGCGCTGTAGATTTAGTAGCAGTTTTGCAGTGCTGAAAAACACTGTCTGTTTATTTTACTGTTTATCGCAACATCCTGGCATCATAACAGTGACTTTTGAATGGGCAAGCACCACTCACAATTTCTTCAGAAATGTTTAAAAAAATCTAGTTTTTCCAATATGAATTTATAGCGTTATTGGTTGGGGTTTTATGTCAGTGTTATGGGAAAACGGCTCTTGGATTATCGTAATTGGCTCTTCAGTATAAAATTATTAATGTAATTTAATTGAGATTGGTTATAATTTGTGATGATTGTCTGGATTTCCTTTGGAACCTGATTAAGAACTGCAAAAACTACTTTGTCCAAAGCAGCAATAAATGTTTATATCACAAGTGTAAGTGCTCTCAGAGGAGACATCTCTCCAAAATGTTTATTTTGTGTCTCTATAGGTTTTTTACTGTATTATTGGCAGTGATGTTATTGATATTAATCGGTCCATTAGTTTGAGGAAAGAATGACTCGCTGTAATGTACAGAGAGCTGTGGATTAATATGGCTAGAGCTCACTCATAAATTCGTAAAAGGGTTATTTTTATGCTCTCCAGTCTGGTTCTGTTGGGTATCATGGAATGTAAACTGTGTTTTGCTTTGGAAAATACACAGAACAACCTCAAATGAATGGAGACTAAAAAAAATGTTTGGTCATTTATAACCAAACTTGTTCATTAAGTGACAGTTCATCCAAAGATGAAATTTTGATGTCATTTACTCACCCTCATGTTGTTCCAAACCCATTTGACCTTTTTCTTAGGAACACAAAAGAGATGTTAGGTAAACTGTTATCCTCCATTCACTTTCATTGTAAAGAAAAAAAAAAAAAAAGATGCAATAAACATGAATGGTGACTGAGGCTAGCATTCTGTCAAATGAGAGTCATACGGGTTTGGGACAACAAGAGAGTGAGTAAATGACAGCGAATTTCATTTTGGGGTTAACTTCCTTTAAACACTGCTTTTTCTTTGCAATTTTGTATTGTCACCTAAAAGTTGCTTTTAGAATCCATTACAGCCACAAAATGTGTTTTCCATAAGACAATTCATCACAAACATCATTGAATCATACGTAGACACCCAGTCAAGCTTTTATCCACGTCAGGTCTGCCAGCGAGCCAAGTAGCAGAGTTGGCCATAATTCCCACAATGCACCACGTGCGTTTGAAACCCGAGCCGTGCCTTCTTATGGCGTATAGCTGAAATGGAGTCATGAGTTGAAGCAGGGGTCTGAATTCAGGGGGCCATACACTGTTACCAGGTCTTGAGATGCATCTAAAAGAAGAATTCTAGAGAGGTAACGTACGTGACTGGTATGAAACAGAGTCTCGGTTTCAACAGCAGTATTCGTCAGAAAGCTCAGGATCTACAAAGGTTGGCCTGGTGGTGTTCATTACTGCTTCAAGGTCTGCTTTCGTGGTGGAATTCTTGTATTTTTAGGCATGTTACTGCTTTTTATTTAACGGGATTGTTTGAAAACACAATGATTATATGTGTTGTCGAATACAAGCACTAAATGCTGAGATAAGCATATATGGCAGCTGCATACAGCACATGTGTTGAGTCTGCACTGCTGTCTGAGAGACGTGTGTTTAACATTTGTGTTTTGTCACCTGTTTTCCTTCTGCTATGAATGGGAAACCCCAGAGATAATCCACAGGCGCTCTGGAGTGAGTGTACCTCTTTAAAATGGATGAGTAGATCAACAGAAAGACATATATTGATCAGCAAGGAGACATTGTGAGAAACAGTGGCTGAACGGCAGGGTTGAAGCAGTATGCAACTTGAGGCAGTGCATTACAGTGGTTAAATGGTGTTGCTAGGCGCAAAATAAAGCAGAGGCTTAAGTCTGGGAAATTCAAAGTAATGCACAGCCTTGACCAGTGATTCCTTTATTTAAACAGTGGCAACAGCAGTTTGACAAAATATACCCATGTTCAGTAAATTAGTAAATTTACTAATAATAATCACTATATGCAATTCTTTTGCCAAGTAATATTGTTCAAATGGTACAACAAAGTAGATTAAGAGCTGGACCTCACTGTATATTGTAATAAGGTTATTCCATGTCAAATCAACCAAATTACAGAAACATCCTCAGCTGAAATGTGTTTTTGGTGAATACTTTTTCTGAAGAAAGAAACGCATGACAATGAAAGCCAAAATATTAAATGCCATGGATTAATATTTACTGAGTAATTTTGGGGAGTCAAAATAACAATTGTCGCCTTTATGATTTTGGAGCAGAACTACGATTTGAAAAATGTTTTAGACTTGAAAATTTAGTTTTTTTTACATTTATTTTAATGTGAATATATAAAAGGTAAATTTGTAGTTTCTAAATTATTTGTAATTCAGTCCTTTGTTTTGTTGGACAAGACAAACTAGCTTCATATCATGTGACCCACGTTTGGTTTTTGAACATTAAAAATGTCAAATTTAATTTAACATGGAGTCACACTGAGAGCCCCATATCTTTGGGATTTAACCATACAGGGCCATGAATTAGGAACTTTATTCTGAACCAGATATTAAGATGTCTTCAATACTTTTGGAGTTATAGGGACTCCAACTTTGGAAAAACAACACAAAGTGTTTTTACCAATTTTTGGACTCGCACCGTCCGCATATAATGCAACAAAGGATGCAGAAGTCAACTGACTTAAGTTATAGACATACCTATCTCTGTGTAAAAATAAAATAATGACTGCCACCTTTCAAAGGTTATTTTTTTGGCCTGTGGTTTTGCTCCAAAATCATAGGTGAAAATTGTCATATGTCATGGATATACTCGGTAAATATTCATCCATGGCTTTTCCTATTTTGTCTTTGATCATAATTTATCCATTTCTTTCACTAGTAATTTTTATTATTCTTTTTTTAATTAAAAAAACAAAACTATTATCTTCCAACTGTTGCTCTGGCATGACAGTAGTTGACCTGAAAGAAAAAACAGACTATAGAAGACAGTTTACTGTAATAGTGAATTCCATTGTAACACATTACGTTGACCTTTTTTAGCGAGACATTTGCATTCTCGTACTTGCATAGATTGTGTCTCGGGCCTAAATGTGATTTTTGTTTGCTCTGGTCAGACAACAGACCAAAACCTGTCTGAAAAACATTTGTGGAATTTAGCTTAACGTATGCTGCCAGTTTGTCATTTTTGAGTTTCTCAAACCAGGTGATCTTACTGCAGCTCTGTTATGTCTGAGAGCTCTAAGCTTATCGCCGCTGGCAGCGTTCTAGATGACGTCCTGATCTTGTCCTCCTCCTGTCGTTCGTCACGGCATCATAAAAACCAAAATCATCATCTTTCTTTGTTGTTGCTCTGGTAATGATCCACCTTTTTGTGAGGAGAGGAAACATTCCTGCGCTTCATTAGTAACAGATGTGAAGGACACTTTCAAAACGTGTTCTGCAATGGAAAGCAGCTCAGCGTGGAGGGGTGGACACTGGTGTTTTGGTTGTGCTTTATCATTCGTGCATGGGGGCAGTTGTTTAGCCCGACAGGAACTGAACAGCGGCTGTGGATCATAGACGACAGCTGCCCGCGACGTGAGCGCCGGTCTTTCCGTTTCTTCACAGCGCTGAAATACAATACTGCAGGCGTTTGGTTTAATTTAGCAATGCACAGTAGTCAGAAAATCTATTTATCTGTCTCTGTATAATTAATATACTGAAGATGGTTCTTACTTAATGCAAATTCTAATTTCACTAGTCACGTATAGGCCGACTTTGACCATCAACAGCAAGTCTTGTCCAAACTGCATTAATAAAACAAAATAATGCTCTGGGTGTTAATGCGTTTCAGTTCTGAAAATGAATAAGTGTGTACCTAAAACTGGAATCTCTTGACTCGTATGCCACCTTAAATGTTTTTTTATTTTTATTTGCAAAGCTCATTGCAAAGCATGCTCCAATGAAGGATACAATGCTGCCTTAGATGTTGACCGAAACGAGATGTTTTATGTCATTCACACCAAACATGTTTTGTACGTCTGTGCGCTTTTTCAATTGTTTTTCCTATGTAAACACACTGGACGGACATTTTTGACTGTTGTGCAACGTCTCACTGTTTTTTTTTTTTACCATCTTGTGAAGTATTCCAAGATGACCATGTCAAGTTGCCACAGGAAGGCGTTTGGTCTCAATGGCCACTTAGAAGTTAGCATAATGTCTGTGATATCTTAAAATGCTGTCTAGGTTTTGGAACTGAGTTAAAGGAATATTCTGGGTTCAGTACAAGTTAAGTTCAGTGGACAGCATTTGTGGCATTGTGGCACCTTTGCGTCAAAAGATTCCTATCCCTTGTGCATTCGTCAACTGTTACTTATGTGTACATCTTTCGAAGAGTCTACTACTAAGTGACAACTTAATCTATACTCATTCTCTTGTCCTAAGTGAGTTTGACACATTAATATGAGATGATGATTGACTGCTTGTTGATGGCTTATATCTGTGCTGTAGAGAGCGATGCTGTATGAATCATACTCGCATGGTTAGGAGGGCGGGGGAGTTGAGAGTTTTGTAACTGGCGAGTGGCGACAAAAAGCTCAGAGAAACCCAAACCAGTCATACTATCAGTAAGCTGAGCTAACATTAGAGCCGTGCGTCTTAAACCAAAGGAGCCACGCTAAACCAACCTGGAGCTGTGCCAGCTCTTACTCTCTCTGTCTCTCTCTATCTTTGTCTTCCTCCTATCAGATCTGTTTCTTTGGGTGCAGCCAAACAATAAATTTTTACACTAACAGCTCTGAGAACTTTTGTCGAACTACAACATATTTCATTTCAGGCTGTTGTAGAATGATTTGGCATAGATGGTACAGTTAGTATTTTTAGCCTTTGTTTTGCACCTTTGTCAACACAATAAGGAAGTATTATATATATATATAGAAAGAAAGAAAGAAAGAACTTTTTAGCACAAGACCTTCAGCACAGATGATCCATCATCACATGACTTTTCATAATTTGTTTTAGGCCAGGCCAGAGTGCCTCCCAACAAACTCATATATGAGTGTCTGTGTCGCTATGTTTTGAACGAGTTGCGGTGTAGTTTTGGGCAGTAAATAACTAAAAGCGACTCTACTAACGTAACGTAACATGACAGTAGTTTAGCTGTTTTCAAGATAGCGTTGCTTTTTCAGTAACAAGCTACTTTTTCCAACAAGTTGCAGTGTAGCACTGCAAATCGCCATATCGCTGTTTTTAAGTTGTTGTTTTTTTATTTTGGGCAAACATTCATTGAGTCCATTAAATTCTACTAACCTAACATAACGTGACCATAAGAATGGTGTCGTTTTTTAGTAACAAGACAAAACGCTAAATCACTGTTTTTTTTTACATTGAGTCAATTAAACGGTCCTCTCTCTCATATGTAGCATTTGGAAGTCTGATTCATTTTAGTGAATCAGTTCGTTTGGATAGTTTATGTAAATAAACCAATTAAACGATTCACCGATTTAAGTCCCTGCACAGCATTTTAGGGCTTCTTTTTAAGCAAAAGTTAGTTACATGCTGTTCATTACGCATGTTTTCAATTCATTTATGTAGATTAGAGCGTTTTCTTGTTTTTCTAGTCTTAAATGTATTTTTTTCAAGTTTAGTGCCTTCAGCCGGAAGTATAGGTCTCGGAGCATTTCCCAGTCTTTGGGTGTTTTCAACCAATGTGATGGGAGTTTCTCAACCATCCAATGCAAGTGGAATCTCAGTGTAGTAGTCCAGGAGTACTCAAAGTTCCAAGAGGTCCAGTCTCTACATTTCCTTCCCAGCAAAGGTCCGGATAATAATACGTAGTTACATAGTGTCATATGGCTATGAAACTATATAATAGATATTTTTTGAATGGTTTTTATAACTTGCCACATTGGCAGCAATAGTACTTTGTAAAGTAAAAAAAATTCTAAACTGATAAGATCAACAGTTCATATTGAAGCTGAATGACAGAAGTCCAGTTTTTGTGTTTAAATATTTTTACATTCAGAAGATGTATGAGACATAGCATAGGAGGCCTTTTGATGGATAAAACAAATACTGTATGGGGGTTCAAGGGTGTCCCCTATGAGAAAATGTATAAAAATGTAAAAGTCTGAATGGACCATTTTTATATTTTCCTTAAAGTGAGAATGTACTAACAAACAAACAATTTACGTAACAACAGTGAAGCATAAAAATGTTTTTTTTAGTATAAATAGGCTGTCCTTGCCACCCATGCCATGATGACATCTGATTAATTTTCACAAAATTAGAACAAAAATCTGTTTGTTTATTATGAAAGGCTAACATGCTGATTAATGAAGATAAATTTAGACAGAAAAAAAAACGTTATATTCTAAAGGCAGCACATTAACAATTAACAATAGGCAATTTGAGTAAAGTGGTTAAAAACGCCCATCCTGGTTTTGAAACGCCCACTGATTGGGAATCGCCCATTTGTCACACTAATTGAGCTCATTCTTTCAAAAACCCTTTGTTTTTGTGCCATGAAAATATTACTCATTAAATGTTAAAATTGGATTAAAGGATAGATATGTTTACCAAGATTATGTTTACCTTTTAAAAAGCTTTAATGTAGTTAGCTACTTTTTGTTAGCAATTTCTAGTATGGCTACACAATTAATCGAAAGAAAAATCAAGATTGCAAATAAAGCTACCACAATTAACTTTTGAAAAAAGTGTCTATTATAGCAGTCCATGTACTGTAGGTCTACTCATTTTACTTCAAAATGTTTCATTTAATTTTATTTTTTATGTATGTTTTTGCAGTGGTAAATCATTTTAACCAATCAGAGACATGTCCATCACTTGCTTCTGTGTATGATTTATTCAAAATTTGAATAACAGCTTTGTTATGCTTCTAAGAGGGCTAATGTAAAGTTGACCGTTTAGGTAACTAGTCTTGATTCCCTGATGTATAGAACATCAATAAAGTCATTCAGGAACACAGTTCTCAGCTTGTTTTGGATGTGTGGCCAACATAAAGAATACGGCATGTAGTTCATCCACCCCAAATAAGTATTTGAATGTAAATTCTATTAATCTAAATGAATTATTACAATATCAAGGGAAATAATCAACAATTATGCTTTGTCAGTGGTGCAGCCCGAAATTATAGCTACTTTTTCAAAAGAGTATCTTGACTGTAGTTGAGCCTCTTTAAATGTTGAGTAACTTGGCAAGCTACAGTTTCCCCAACATTGCAGTGTTTACCACCCTGTTTCTACTGAAGCGTGTGTTTGTGATGAAGTGACACTGTGACCTAGTTGGTGCTGTCAACACACCTTTAATCCCTGGGGACTGCAGACAGGGACTCCCCTCTTCCATGTCATGCACTTAAAGACTGAGCTTAAAGTCGGCATGAAACGGAAGTTGCGACCGGCTTCCATATTGTGACGAATTTCCGAGTGAAACAGCTTATCGAACAAGAAAAAAATTTAGGGTGGGGATTTGAGTATCAATTGGTTGTTGATTGGATTGTGAAAATATGGGCATTGCATAGCGGAACGGAGGCAGATCTGAATGCGAGTTTGCAGTAGACACACACCTACAGGGCTCCAGACTGCAACTAAAATGGTCACAAATAAGACCAAAAATTATTTAAAATCTAGTCACCATTGGCGACAGTTGGGTTGTGTGCGTTCATATGCGGGTTTGTCAAATATCATCTTGTGAGTTATTGAATACATGTTTAGAGCGATCAATCCCAGTGCAAGAGAGTCGTGAACAAATGACTCTTTTGAATCGGGTCTTTTTCATGAATCACCTGAAAAGAACTGAGGGTTTGAACTCAGGTTAGCAGTTTGAATCAGATTCACTTTCTCAGCGAATCAGCCGTCAGTGAGCTCACAACTGGGAGCGAAGACATTTCAATATAAGAGTCCTATGTATATTTTGGGCTTCTTTATAATTAAAAGTATTGTGTACCACTTTATTTTCTTCTGCGGTAATTATTGATTGGGATTGGAATAGCAAAATAAACTGCATCTGGGATTTAATTCAATTTGCAGTCTTTGTGTTTGGGCCATCCAGTAACAGTAAAGAAAGATTAAGGCAATATTTTAAAACCATTTATACACACACACTATATATATATATATATATATATATATATATATATATATATATATATATATATATATATATATATATATATATATATATATATATATATATACACACTGTGTATGTGTGTGTGTGTGTGTATATATATATATATATATATATATATACTGTATATATATACACACACAGTATATATATATATATATATATATATATATATATATATATATATATATACACACTGTGTATATATATGTATATATATATACTGTGTGTGTGTGTATATATATATATATATATATATATATATATATATATATATATATATATATATATATATATATATACTATTTGTAATATTCTGTAAAGTAGATTCTGAAGAGCAGTACTAAATAATAAAATCTCTATATAAATGATGAAAGGGTTGTGAAAATGTATGAGACAGAAGGGAATGCAAACTTATCTTCTCAACTATATATACTGTATATACTGTCTTCCTTTTCTTCGGCTTTCTATCTTGTCTCTGAACAGCAATCTAAATCGAGCAATTCTGTGATTTGACAACTAAAAACAGCCATTTGGCTCCTTAATGTTTCAGTTTAGGAGCCAGTGGCTCCTAAGTAATTTTTTTTTATTCTGGAGCCCTGCACCTACCACCGTGCCACTCGAGTCAGAACTGGTTATCGGTGAAATTGAGCAGCAATCTCAACACATTTATCATCAAGCTGACAATATAAACGCACAAGCGTTTGCATACGAAGAGGCTGTAGCCAAAAAAAAAACACTTACTCGTGCCGTGCATCCCAAGATAACTGCATTCAAAAATATAAATAAACTTCAGAGGCATCCAAAGCTTTGTATTCATTAGTGATCATCTCAGCAATTCAGGCGTGCAATGTCTCGAACATAACCGTGAATTTGCCGTTATTCCTCATTCAAAATGCAAATTCAAGCCAGCTGACCCATAATCAAGGAAGTCTGGCAGACGAAAATACACCTTTCCATCTTCACCAACATGCGATTGACGCTTCGTTCAAATCTACGCAAGGTTGTGGTATTTATAAGAAAGGGGCAGGGTTTAAGCAGACTAAATGATTGGAGAATGTCCTGCATACGATGGGGTGAATTTTCATTTCATGCCGACTTTAACAAGGAGACACATCTTTTCTGTTTCTCAAAGACACCAGACTCTCACAAAAGGAGACAATTGACATCCTTAAGCTGACGTGATTGTTACAGTGAATTTATTTGTTGTTTGGCCCATCCAGTTCTGCATGTGTGGGAGTGTTTGCTTAATAGCTGTTTGTAGTTTGTCAAAGGAAGTCCGATTTTGAGGTCAGTTGAACACAGCAGACAAACAGAAGACTTCTGGAATGTTTTTATGCTGGTTAAACAAACCAGCACAGTGAGTTCTGTAGCAGTAACCCGGGAACACAGTGATGGGGTGGAAAAAGACACTCATCTCAAAACTGACTGGTTCATTTAACAAATGTGACACTAACACACTGTCCCACTTGCGAGGAACAGCCTATTTTTCCACCTGCGGGAATGCAAATGAGAGAAACATTCCTGAAATGCAAGCTAAGAGTTGACTAACTGCTTTACTTGTATCAGATCTTCTCATTCAACTGAATATTCTGGATGCAATACAAATTAAGCTCTATCGACAGCATTTGTGACAAAACGATGATTCCACGCAGTTTCAGTAATGCACTTTCAATCAACATTTACATGCACTTGCATGTGATGCGGAAAACACGGATGGAATCGTGGAATCTAGTAATAAAAGCTGAATTAACTAATAAATGTGGAATGTCACAGAATTTGACATACTTGGGATAAAATTAATGTTCCTATGCTCAATCATATTTAAATCATGATATCTCCTAGTGTGATTAAACTACAAAAGGCTTAGATTTAATTTAATAAATATTCAGTCTGCATGTGCTGCCCGCTTCAAAGGGAATGTGTGAAGCCGGCTGCTCATACACTGATAACACCTCATAAGCTTCATGTGCGCTTTGTGTTTGTACTAGATTACAGACAGTGGAGTGTGTGTTAAGCTTGAAGTGTGCAGCACATGCAGACTACATATTTATTGAATTAAATATCAGACTTTTGCGGTTTAAGCACATTTAAGGCATATAGCAAACTGCTCATCCAGAGGTGTAAAGCTGTCTTCAAAACATACAAAAATTACATGAGTTAAACTGTTGGATTAAACTTTGCACATTGCTTATAACTTTTATGATCATGTTAACGTATAATATCTTGTGGCTATACGTTTGAAATAGTGTACATTTTTTACATTTTACGCTGCCCAAGTTTACTCCCATTGTAAGTGTTATCTTTGTATTGTTGTTGTTATTGTTGTTATTATTATTATTATTATTATTATTATTTTTAATCTGCACTTTGCTTCTAGATTGTACAGGACTTTTGGTGCAACTCCTGTTGTTTTTAAATGTGCTCTATAAATAAAGTTTGACTTGACCTAATGAGCAGAACTAAGAAATCTCCCACAAACCCTTCCTTGTGTAAGCTATAATCAGTGCACTACTTCTGAATCAAACCTCCAAGAGACGCTTGAAAACAAATGTCAGAACACATCCTCTGTGAGACATCTCCCTGACATTTTCTCTTTGTCTCTGTCTTTTTCACAGGAAATGACCGAGAGGCCTTACAGCTAGTTTGTGCTTTTGTTGCTCCAGTTGTCTGCTGAGAGACCCCTATCTGGAAGCACATTTGTTTCCGTTGTGAGTATTAACTACCTCAGGCACTGGAAACAGATCAAGAGGGTGCCCATCGATCTCTTTGTCTCTCCCGACAGCTGTGTCTGTTCAACCAGGCCCCTGATCACCCCTGACCAGACTGAGACCAGCTGAACGCCACTCAGAACCCTCTGACCGACTGGATCCGTCAGAGCGCCACACGCCTCCTGGAGCCCTGAACGTGCCAAGGCGACATCACCCTGTAGCTCGCATCCTCCTCCAAGGTGGAGTTCTCTGTGCTTGCTGTTGAACAGTTTCACTGTTTTTCCTCTCCTGAAAATTCATATTGTTTTTTTCCTGACAGATTTTTAAGATTTTTCTATTTTTATTAGAGGTCTACAGAAAGCTAGATTTCAGAAAGAAGGTTTTTTTTTGCTTGCATTTGAAGGATTGATTTTGCACTTTGGATTTTGTCCCGGATTGAAGCTATTCTTGGTGTGAAAGAGATGGGTAGAATTTTTTTTTCTTGAGAGCCAACTGTGAACCAGTTCTAACAGGAATCGTGCTGTTCCATTTGGGATATTTTGTTGTTTTTTGTGCAAACTTTTTGATACGTCTAGAGTTGCAGCTGGGCTGCAGAGTGGAATACTGTCATGACTTCCAGTGTGATGGAATCATTAAGTTATCTATTTACTTGATTCCAGGAGACCCAAATTAGGTAGAATTGAGTACTTGTATAGTTTCCAAGGTGAAGTACAGAGGAGTCCACTTCGCAAGGACCGACACTCCCTGGGCGCATTGAATACTTATGTATTGTTGCAGTGCACAAGAAAGTAAAATGGACTACAAGCTGCGCTTTTTGCTTGGCGGGTCCAAGCACAAAGTGCAGCAGCACCAGCAATTCCAGTTGCCTGAGCTCAGCCGGACACTCAGCGCCCCCTTGGGCTCTTCTTGCTCCACTCCGTCTCCCATGGCAACCATAGGCTCCTCCCCCTCCAGCTGCCACGCCCCACCCCCAGGCGCCGCCACGGCAATCGCGGACATCCAGCAGGGTATCTCCAAATACCTAGATGCGCTAAATGCATTCTGCCGTGCGAGTGCGTTCCTCACGCAGATCTTTGGCAGTGTTTTCCGGGACTCCCGTTACTCCAAAGCAGCTATGCAACTGAAGGACGTGCAGGAACATGTCATGGAAACCACAAGTCGGCTCACTACAGCAATAAAGCCTGAGATCGGCAAAATGCTGATGGAGCTCAGTGCAGGCTCCACTAACTTCAAAGACCAGAATGACTTCAGCCTGCAGGATGTTGAGGTAGGTCACCGTGTCCTTTACTTTTAATCAGTGGTTCTCAATCCTAGTCCAGGAGTATGTAACATTCTATTCAGAACCGGTTCCATTTATTTATTTTTTTAAATGCCAGAAACTAATGATTTCCAAGACTTTCGGTCCCTTTGATGCCCAACTCTAAATGAGCTGTATTTTGTAAAAAGGAATCAAATCTTAATTAGGAAGTTTGTGTAAACACCTTTTGCAAGAAATCTGTTCTGTTAAAATATTAAACGATATCATCATTTGGTTAGAGGCGGCTGAGGGCAGTAAATCCAATAATAATGTTTATTTCCAAATATATCTTCCTCAAAAGAACAAAAACAATTGTTAATGGATCCATTAAAGGGGTCATGATATGAGTAAAATTTTCCTTGGTCATTGTAGTCATTGAGGTCATTGTAATGTAAAAACATTTTGGATGTTTCAGAACTTAAAACTTCCTCGTTACTGCAAAAAGAGCATTTGTTGAAACCAAGCTGCCAAAATGACTCGTTCTCTACTTTACATTGTGATATCACAATGGGTAGACATTTGCATCTGACCGCCTCCACAACATCACATCAGTGCCTACTTTACCTTTAATCACTTACATATAGCCCACCAAGCAGCGGTGAGCAGAAACTGGGAAGTAGAGGGAGCAGGTCAGTAAAGAGCAGAGAGCCAATCATAACAGTGGGCGTTTACTGTCAAGTCTTAAAGGAGAAGCAGCAACAAATCAGAGTGTTTCTGATTGTAGGTCAGAATGAGGGTGGTAAATGATTGTTTTACAAATACATTCTGCAAAAAACTTTACTAAAATTATAATTAAACCTCAAGGAACATATTAAAAATAATTAAAAAAAGACATGTCATGACTCCATTAAGGGACCGGAATCATTAAGGGTAATCAGAACTGGAATAGTTTAATTGCTTGTGATTCTCATCCCTAGTAAAACACCTGATTCAACTCATCAGTTTGTTAGTAGATGATCCATAATCACAAACTTTTAATAAAATGGTGTGCTTAAAGATATATTTTTGACTTAATACTAGGTGTCTAAAACCAAACCTCTCGAATACCTATCTTTCAAATATTTGCTGTCATGCAAACTTTGTTCTTCCTTTGAACAGCTTATTGCATTTGCTTGGTATTTGCTTGCCAAACAATTTTGTTTCCTCTCAGACTGTTGTACACATGTACCCTGACTTTCAGAAATTGCATAATGTCAGCCAATTAGATCGGAGCTTACACTGCCATACTCAATTCTGACATCAGTTTAGGATGTACGTTTGAAAATGTCACTTATGTTTAAAAGCCGAGGAGAGAAGAGGGGCTCTAGATCTTTTGTAGTGGAATTCCTCTGTTCCGAGTTCCAAGATACTTTAGGAAACCATCTGCTTTTTCTCCAAGAGAATATACTTTCATGCTCATGTGGATGGCTGTTTGAGTTGACTATTGCTGCTTGTGCTGGTCAGTCTCTGTGTCTCTACACCAGGGACGTATATAAGCTGAAATTATGCTTTTATGAGCGAGGTTTTGTGCCCTGGTGGATGTGGTCGTACCCATAACAGGAAGGCTTCACACCACAGGTCTTTAAAATGGGCACGCTGCGGCAGGGACTCAGGCCAGGCCCGCAGCTAAAGAGACCAACTTTACAAGCATCAGAATGCTGAAGTCTCTACGGAACCTTGTGCTAAACGTCAAAGTTTGAACGTATGAAATGGAATATTCTGGTAATTCCAGATTCTTTCCCCTGAAAGTGTTTGCTGTGGAATGTTTTCAAATATTGAAAGTGTTTTATAATGTTTGCAGAAGCAAATATGTCCTGAATTCTACCCAGAAAGCAGCAGTGAGAAATAAGTTGGGTCATTCTGGAAAGTTTTGCTCTTTTTGAGAAGTCTTTTTAAAGTCTTTGCTCTAAATTTTTTCCCCCATCTTGTGATCAGCTTCTAGCATTTAGACCAGACTACCTTTTTACGTACACTTGCAGTTTATTTGAAAGAAAACGTTTTTCTTTGCAATCTTTCATCAAAATGTAATAAATTGCTCCACCTCTGAAATGTCCTTTCATTTCGGCTTACATCACCAAACCTTATTTTTCAGAAGAAAATCAAGTACCACCCTGTAATTTATTTTCTCATGCAGTACGTCTACATGCACAAAATATCTGACGATGCAACAAAGCCACATTTACATGAGAGTTGAAAATCATTAGGCCTGGGGTCGATGCCTTTTTCAAGCATCGATAATCTGATTTTACCAATGATTATGTTTCTCTACATGTTTCTCTACAAAAGTGTGAGCGGCAGGGTAAATTAAAAGGGGGTTGCATCCCAGATGCATCTAGCGAACGACTTGACGTGTTCTAAAATTCGAAACAATTATTCTCTATGAAGGTACGCACCCCGCCGCCGAACTACGACTCTGGAGGCTGCACAAAATATTGCAGTGCTACAGAGTGCAAATCGCAAATTTTCCATTAAATTCGACCCAGATCATTATTAAAGGACATAGATTATTTACTCTAGCCATCACAGGATGATGTATTGTGTATATGCATCTTTCATATAGCCTACACAATATATTTTCAGTTACAAGTATGTAGTTTTGTGGTTTGACAGCTTGAATGAAACACCTATTCAAGGCTACATATAGAGAAATTACATAATGTCACCATTTGTAATCATTCAGTTTGCGCAGTTACACCAGTTTCATACACTAACCTGCAAACTCATCAACATTGCTTTGTTCATTCTTGAAGTACAAAACCTTCATAACTTTGGACTGCCATCTGCTGCACTGCATCAGCTCGTCCTGTGTGTGTGATACTTGTGCCTTTCCTACCCGTGAACGGCTTCAGTAAATGTTATATCACCCTCTTTTGGTCTCCCAAAGCTATTACGTTAGACTACATTAAATGGAAGGCAACTTACAGTGAGTTGGAAAGCACACAAATTAGGCTTCTAATTTAAATGTCAGCTAATGTTAATATATCGATGCCTCAAAGTATTGTTAAAATAATGTCCTGATCAGTAATTTATAAATCTAGAAATCGAGTGTGCCGATCAGTTTATACTTAAACCATTTATTACCTTACCCTGGTAAAGGAAAACTGTTTAAGGTGTTTACATGACCAAACGCCTGATTAGGCATATTCGGTGTAAGATTGTGCATGTAACTCTCTCATTGAGTTTTCCGTTTCACTCGGAAATGCATCATATCATGCAAGTAAAATGGGTTGCAAATGCCATTTCATGTTGACTTTACTAAGTGCTGCTTTGAAAGCAAAGCTGGTGTGGTTTTGTCTGAGCTCTGCATTCAGTTGCCAAATATGCATTCAAATGTCATGGTTTATTAGATGGAACCCTACTGAACTAATTAGCAAAAAACCAGAGGAAATATTTCTCAAACACACACATGCTTTGCAGTGCACAGATGCTCCGTAAACACTGTACATACTGTACCAATGGTAGCCGGTGTCTGTTGAGCTTGTTGTATTTGCTAATGACCGTACTTGTTTGCAAAGTAGTTCTTCCTGCCTTGCGGGAATCTGTGTGTGTGTGTGTGCGTGCGCGCGCGTGATGTGGCAAGTGCATTCTCCTGTTTGCATTCGGCTGGCAGGGCGACAGGCAGGGTATTCCCGTCCCCGAGGGTGTTACCTGACACTGTGATTGTTTCAATGATGTGCCGCTACAGAAATGCACCCACTGCACTGCTCGACCAATTGGCACCACTTTGAGTTTTAGGTCTCGGAATGCCCTGAGGACTGATTCTGAATCTGATTTCCCGAACCATGTGATCTGATTTGTTTGCATATGAAAGGTTAAAGGGATAGTTCACCCGAAAATGAAAGTTCTGTCATCAATTGCTCACCTTTATGTTGTTTCAAACCTGATTGACTTTCTAGCTTCTCTGGAGCACAAAAGGAGAAATTAGAATGTTTGCTACAGTCACCGTACACTTTCATTTTATATATAAAAAAAAAAGATGCAAGACTGAAAACTTTTTGTGTTCCACAAAGGAAAGAAAGTCACACAGGTTTGGCCACTCACTGTCCCTCATTGTTCTAGAGAACTGAAACATTTAAATATATAACACATACAATTTTAGCAATCAATTAAAGATGTTTGTAATCCAAATTGTTTCTTTTTTTTTTCAAAATGACCAGGAAAATAAAGTAGCTGTGCTGCGTGGCATTTTGTCAACTGTTTGTGAGGAAGAATCGGACAGCTTATTTGAATATCATGGCTGCCATCTAGTTTTGTTGCGATGCAAGTTGTTTTTTTTTGTTTTTTGTGCCTTATGGCTTTACCTGAAGTTTAAGGGCAGGTTAATGCATCTGCTCTCAGGCCTTCTTTTGCGAGGGGTGAAAGACTGAAACTGGCACCGCCTTGTTTGTCCTGTCTACTGTTGGACAAGGCAGCATATTCTAGTCTTTACAACTTGGCGTGTAGATATTTACAGCAGATACCATTTAAAAGAAACCCTTTCTGCTGTGGGTGGGGGTGACGAGCATGTGTTCTAGCTTCTTTCTTTCTGCACAGTGCTGTATGTTTCTGCTTGCGTCCTACGGCCTGAAATACATTCTCACAAGAGTGTGATGGTTCATCAAAAGCGGGGTAGGAACTTAATCTGGGTTCAAGGCAAAAATGCCACCCAAAGTGTTAAATTCCCCCAGATATTAAAATTGTGGGGATAAAAAAATGCCCCGTTACTTTCATTTGTTATTTCACTATATTCCATCTGGTACAGCTTTATTGTTAGAGATGCATCGATGTATCAGCCAAACATCGGTATCGAGGCAATTATCTACGCTATTGAATGGGAATTGGCCAACTGTTTAAAAGTCCACGAATTTGAATCCCAGAGTGTGCTGAGTGACTCCAGCCAGGTCTCCTAAGCAACCGAATTGGCCCGGTTGCTAGGGAGGGTAGAGTCACTTGGGGTAACCTCCTCGTGGTTGCTATAATGTGGTTCGCTCTCGGTGGGGCGCGTGGTGAGTTGTGCGTGGATGCTGCGGTGGATGGCGTTAAGCCTCCACGCGCTATGTCTCCACGGTAACGCGCTAAACAAGCCACGTGATAAGATGCACGGATTGACTGTCTCGGATGCGGAGGCAACTGAGATTCATCCTCCACCACCCCGATTGAGGCGAGTCACTACGCCACCACGAGAACTTAGAGTGCATTGGGAATTGGGCATTCCAAATTTGGGAGGAAAAAGGGGAGGAAAAAAAAAGTCAATAATTGGGTTAGATTCCAGTTTATAGTAAAATGGGGCAGGAAAAAGCATCTGACCATTAGCCTACAAGTCGTGCTTTGTGTGAAAGAAAATGTCTCTTCTTGTGTGGAATTACTTTGAATTGGGTGACAATGATAGCAGAGTTTGTTGTATATCGATAGGAAAAAAAAAAAGACCTCATAGTTTAAAAATGTCCCTGAAAATCAAGTCCAGGGGCCAAGTAGTGCCCCTTAAATAATACTGATCACAAGCACTGTCTCTCAGCTAAATGCTGTGGAAAGACTGACCGAGCAGAGGATTCCTGAATAGTCTGACCAGATAACGATCCTGACTCTTTATTTTACGAGCTGGAGTCCATGTTCTCATCCTGATGAGTAAGACATGAGTATTTAGGCAGCAATACAGACACAACCCTGTAAATCTGCTCAGAATACACACACTTTACTATCATGATCTTAAGCCGCTGTTTCCCAGAACTGTGCTGGATCTGTGAGCCGGTCTGGTGCGTTGACCTCAAGGAGGTTTGCTGCCTCATTCAGTGTTTAGTTTTGGTTCTGTATTAATATAGCATCGGCACCAGATATACACAAGGGTTTCCAGCCTGATTGATGTCCTTAAAGTATTCTGAAAGTAATATTTAGATGAGTAAGATGATTTGCCCCATAAATGATCTAGATGTTATTGCATTATAGTGGCCTGTAGCAGTATGTTTCCTTATTATATTAGATGTGTTTTGCTCTACACGCAGGTGTCAAAATGTTCTGCTTTGCCCTGATCTATCTTTCTGTCTCTCAGGTGTTAGGCCGCTGCTTCCTGACAGTGATGCAAGTGCATTTTCAGTTCCTGTCCCAGGCACTGCAGAAGGTGCAGCCAGTGGCGCAGTCCTGCCTGGCAGAGGCGCTAGCACAGGTTCAAGAGAGGCGAGGTAATGCCCACACCCAGAACACGAGCACTGGGCCCCTGACGGAGCTGGACGATGCTGTGCGCTCCTGGAAAGGAGCGTCGGAGGTACTGAGCAGTGCAGAGACAAAATTATCGATCAATACACCAATGCACTAGCCTGGAGGCCCAAACTCTCTATTTTTTCTTTATGTTGACCCCACTAACACTAAGCAAAAATAGCGGTTACAGTAAGGCACAAACTATGAAAGTGAATATGTAAGTCTACAAACGTTAAAATACACACCGTTTAAAAGTATAGCCAAAAGAAGCAAACATTAGTGACAAGAAAAAGTATGTGAACCCTTTGGAATTACCTGCATTTACTGTATGTATAAAAAAAATATTGCTGCATGCCTGAAGTTTGCCAAATACCACGTTGACACTCCACATTGCTACTGAGAAAATGTCTTGTGGACTAATGAAACTAAGGATGAATTATTTTGGAAGAACACGCAGCACAACATATGGCATAAAAAGGGCACCGCATACCAACATGATAACAACATCCCAACAGTGAAGTATGGTGGAGGCAGCTGATTTGGGGCTGCTTCTGGGCCTGGACCACTAGCCACCATCGAGGGAAAAATTACATTTCAGTAGAAGTTGGGTGATTCAGCAGGACAATGACCCTAAACATCGAAGTAAATCCACTACAGAATGTCTTCAAAAAAAGAAAATCAACTTTTTGGAGTAGACCAGTCAGAGCCCAGACCTCAACCCAATAGAGATGCTGTGGAATGACCTCGAGAGCCGTTCACACCAGACATCCTAAGAATATGGCTGAGCTGAAGCATTTCTGTAAGGAAGAATGGTCCAATATTCCTTCTGAACATTGTGCAGGTCTAATCCACAGCTACCGGAAACACTTGGTTGAGGTTATTGCTGCCAAAGGAGGATCCACCAGTTATTTTTATTTTTTTGGGGATTTTTCCCCTTTTTCACCCAATTTGGAGTGCCCTGTTCCCAGTGTGCTTTAAGTCCTCGTGGTCGCGTAGTGATTCGCCTCAATCCGGGTGGCGGAGGATGAATCCCAGTCTGAGACCATCAACCAGCGTATCTTATCACGTGGTTTGTTGAGCATGTTGCCACGGAGACATAGCGCGTGTGGAGGCTTCACGCCATCCACCGCGGCATCTGCACTCAACTCACCATGCGCCCCACTGAGAACGGACCACATTATAGCGACCATGAGGAGGTTACCCCATGAGACTCTACCCTCCCTAGCAACCAGGCCAATTTGTTTGCTTAGGAGAGTCACTCAGCACGCCCTGGGATTCGAACTAGCGAACTCCAGGGGTGGTAGCCAGCGTCTTTTACCACTGAGCTACCCAGGCCCCGGATCCACCAGTTATTAATTCCAAGTATTCACTTACTTTTTCCACAGCACTGTGAATGCTTTATGGGATGTGTTCAATAAAGACATGAAAGATTATAATTGTTTGTTTATTGTTAGCTTAAGTATATTGTGTTTGTCTATACTTGTTACATTGATGAAGATGAGATCACATTTTATGACCAATTAATGCAGAAAACCAGCTAATTCCAAAGGGTTCACATACTTTGTCTTGACATTGTATGTGTTAACATGATTAACTTCACATAGATAATGTAAGCGATTTTCACACAAAAATCATGCTAACATGTATAACGTTTACGCTCTATTTTTGAAATGGTGTGTATTTTAATGTTCATGGACTGGCCCCATTCACTTCTATCTGTATATCTTTATACTTTTTTTTTTTTTTTTGTGGTGGGATTGTAGATTCAGCAGCGGGGAAGCAAACACTGGTTTGTATGTTAAATAGATGTGTGTGTGTGTGTGTGTGTGTGTTAGGTGACAGCTTGTCTTAGGGAGAGAGGGCGAGATGGCTGTCTGTCTGGCATTCAGGTTCAGCAGCTCTTCTGTTCTCAGAACACCTCCATACCTGAACACCAACTTAAAGAGCTCAACGCCAAGATAGACAACGCTCTACAGGTAAACCTGCACTAACATCCTTTTACAAAAATGTACTTTGTTACTTAAAAAAATCGATTACATATATGCCTGACCCACTGACCTCATTTGTAAGGGGTATGTGTGTGTTTGTGTGTCATGTAGGCGTATAAAGTGGCGTTAGACTCTTTAGGTCACAGTGAATATGCGCTGAAGGCTGGATTTCACCTTAATCCCAAATCAGTGGAAGCAGCATTGCAGGTATGTTTGTAGTTGCAGTTTAGCATTTTCCCTTTCCTCTTTCTTTGTGTTCACTACTCTTGAAGAGTCATACTTTTGGATATCATCATCAAGTCTAGTCCACTTTGCATCTTATTCTGGCCAAGAACTGCCCATTTAGACCACCGCCAACTATTTCTTCCTTGTAAGATTTGTAGCAGTCTGGTAGTTTGTAATAATAGAGGCACATGGTTTGTGCATGCTTTTATTTGTGTGTGATGTCATTTAGATGGGTTAATGTTTTATAATTATGTAGTTTTATTGTGTGTAAATCTCTACAATATTTGATTATTCGTGTGTGTGTGTTCAGGGCTGTTGCAGTGACGCTGAGGCACAGCAGGCTGGCCGGTTTCACACCACATCTCAGGCCATCCAGTGTGAATTACCCACAATCCCCGTTCAGATCGGCTCTCACCTCCTCAGAGGAGTTTCCTTCAACGAAAGTACATCGGACAACCTGAAGCTGAAAACGGTACCTGTCCCCTCTCTGGTCCTCTCTGAGCACACACTCATGAATGACGACGAGAGATAATACTTTATTGATCCCAAGAGGAAGTTCAGGGGTTGTCCGTGACGGCATTAACAAGAGTTACACAAATAAGAGGGTAAAACTAGGTGGAACCTGCACACATTGTGCTGTTTGTTTTACCACTGGCAGGTGAATCTCACAAAAACTTTCAAGAGCATGTCTGGCACACAACAATCAAAAGAAATAAGAAATGATATGTTCCATAGCAAAATGAAGCCTTTTTTGGGACCACCAATATTTTTTTTGCTTTGTGAATAAACATTTAAGACAATTAAACACATTTTCCACCCAAATTCTCTGTACTGTAATGCAACAAAATCTTATTCTCATTACTGTAATGTTAAACAAAAATATACTGTATAACTTAAATGTATACACCATTTGGTATTTGTGGTATATGTACTGCTTTTAATTTATGCTCATTTAAATAAGAAAAGTTGAAGTAGTCATTAGTAAAAAAATTACTAATACATTACTGAGAATCTAAAGAGAACTATCAAGAATAAGAATTCCCAAAAAAAGCCTCACAAGCTGTCTTCAATGAACCTGAAACTCTTGTGCAGAGAAATTATTTTGAGTTCGAGTTTTTCTCTTTCCAGCATGCAGTGCTGCAGCTGATCAAGGATGCGGTGGATCAGAATGGTGTGGTGGTGGGAGACAATTCCCCCATCACAGAGGTGCTGAGTCAGGTGTGTCCTTCCAGCTGGAGAGGAGCTTGCAAGACTGCCGTTCAACTGCTGTTCGGACAGGCAGGATTGGTGAGTCCATCAGTTCCATCAGCATGGAATCAAAGTCTGGAGCCGCCCACTTAATCATGAAGTGCCTGTCTGACTGAGATGTCAAATGACCATCTGTCATTTTGTTTATTTGGCCTTTAGGGGCGCTTAAATCTAAAATTGATGATACCAAAAAAATAGTCGGACAACAAAGCTGGATATACAGTTGTGCTCAAGGATACTGTATGTTGTTTACTCACTACTCCAATGCTTGAAACAAAACACTGAGGGTTTCTTATAAAGATTTAGTTCCGTGTACCTTGCAAACTTCCTCAGAAGTGCTCACTGAAGCAGCAAGGGAACAAATAAACATAACCTTTTGTTTCCAGGTGGAAAAGGTTCATAGTCTCTTATCAAAATGCTATTAACTTCATCTGCCTCTGAAATGACTTTTCTTCTAATGTAACCAAAGCTGCTTTGATTGGGGAAAAAGTCAAATTAACCAATAATATCCAATCCAGCATAGTGTTATTGGAAAAGAATGTCCACTTTTCACAGTTCAATCAGATCCTGATGGATAAAATCAAGTAATTGTTTTCCTCTGAATATTTTGTTGGAATCTGCAGACTTTATTTTCTGCTCTGAATTTGGAGGTAAATCTGCATAATTTAGCAAAATGGGTTTAAAGATAGTAAAACATGTAAAAATGTAATTGAGAGTACTACAGTCTGTTCACAACAAGTCCATTTTTCCAAACAAGCTTTTTAATGGGAACAATGGATTTTGATGGCACTATTCATACAGAGTCCGACAAATCGTCTTCCGTACAATCCGAAGTTTTTTTACGGAGAGTGAGAAGAGCTTTTTGTCATTTTCCAAACCAACACTGAAATTTATATACTTAAAAATAAACACTGCAAACATAAACCCATTCTGTTTTTCTGTGTGCTTATGGTGTTTTGTCTTAATGTACATTATTTAATATGTATATCACTGTGCCATATTCTCATGGCATTAAAAATAGCAATTCGTTTTACAACAAGACTTGTAGTATAAAATCCAATAAAAAGATTAGTTACATGCAATGTTTTATTGTAGAATTAAGAACCACACTGCTATTTTTATTGCAAGGATAATGTAACAAAGTATTACAATAATTTAAATAAAGAAAAGACTGTGAGCCAGTGTTTTCTTTTATATTATTTTTAATATTATGCATCCCATTTTATAATATAGCCTACTGTTATTCTTAATGTACATTATTCCATGTATATTTATATCACTATACCTTTTGTTATATTTTCCAGGCATTATAAAATAGAATTTTGTTCTGGAGTCCATTTGGAATATACTCATAGCAAAATACATGTGCAAATAAATATGCAACAGTGTTCTTTACTCATCTCACTCGCATAAAAAACAGATTATATTCTCCTCAAAATGCATCACCACCATGGAAAGAGCATGATGAAACGGTTATGCCAAATTAGGTAAATAAATGCTTCAACAGCAAAATTGTCACAGATTTAGTGTGAACAGGCTTAAGTGGCACATCCATACATTTCCATTTTTGTTTGATTTTGCTATTTTTTTCCCCCCTCCACTGAAAGCAGTGTTTCGAAAATGCTCTTCATTATGGGATACTTTGAAAAACGATGACATTAGGAAACTGAAAAGGGAGTTCTTAAATGAAAATGGATTAGTGTGGATGTGGCATTGGTGCCAGCTGAAAGCATTGACACAACAGCCAAGGTGAAGGATGTGTAGCACTTTGTAAAGAACTTGCGTTCCAAATTTCTTCTGAGCTTTTCAACTGTAGATTCCATGAGGGCCTGGAAATGCATCACATTATGAAACTGAAATGCGTTGTGAATTTTGTTCATGTTGTGTTTAATCTCATATACTCGACATTATTGCAGATCCATGATCATCTACTATTAGTTTCATGTGCTGATGTCAGAGCACCACACCTTTGTTGATTATCAGGTACACTCAAATTGGAAGAAATAATACTGGCATCAGAGGTTTTAAAAAACCTAACCAACTCAGAATCATAAAATCAGTTTCCATGACACTGTTTCTGTCCTTGCAGTGTGTTTGTGTGGGCCGTGACCTCTGGGCGTGTGTGTGTGTGTGTGTGTGTGTGTGTGTGTGTGCGTTTCCATGGAGACTCCCCATCAGTTTAGTCATGAGGATACACCTGCACTATTAATAACAATAGCACACTTCCTGTTTGATAGGAAACACACTCCCTTTTTCAAACGGCACTCCGTGGCACAGCTTCGCCGTTGCTTTTCAAGAACTGTGGGAAATATTTAATTTGTGTTTTTGGGTGGAAATGGCTCTGTTGACATGCAGTCATGAAAAATTGGTTCACTGGGGCTTTGTTAAAGTTAACATGAAATGGCATTCGTAACCCATTTTACTCCTAAATGTGAAGTTTTTCTCTAAGAAAAAAATATTTTATGCATCAAAATTGATTGCATGGTGAAAAGTGGTCTCTATATGGCAGGTGGTTGGAGGGGAGGGTTTGAAAAATAAAGCCCAAAGTATACTTCGGTCAGACATGAATGCTGAGTGTCCGCGTACAGGGTGTGTGACGCAAATCTCATCATCAGCAGAGTGCGCAAGCACTGAACGTTCACATCCCAGTTTTTCTAACCGTGTGTCTTTGAACATGCAGAATGCACATGCGCCTGGATTAATTAGTGGTTCCACAAGGTATACCTAGGGCTTGAGAGGGCTTGATGTCAGCCGCAAAAGAAAGTTTTTAATTAGAATAACATGCACTGATGAATTGTGCACATTAACATCAGGGACGTGTATTAATACAGTAAATGGAGCAGTTTTTATTTCATGACTTTAAAAAACAGTTTGCAAGCATCAAGGTAGATCTTTATAAATCCTGCATATGACATCGCTCTGTGTTTTTGTAGGTGGTGGTTGACACAGCTCAGATTGAGAATAAGGAAGCTTATGCGCCTCAGATCTGCCTTGAAGGATCTAGAGTCATCATCCAAGTTCCTTCCACATGGTGAGAAAATGTGTATGATTTGAACTTTTGCACTTATACAGTAGCAATTAATTGATTCTCAGTCGTCCAGACAACGATTGATTAATACTGATCTTGTGTGGCTGCAAGTTTGCAAGAGCGTAAACATGTTTGCCTGTGGGTTTTTTTTTTTAAGTTCTGTGGTTTTGATTTATATTCACAACTTTTTGTGTCCTTGAGCAAGACATTTTAACCCATGGTTATTTCAGAAGGGTTCTTCCTGTAATAAGTATATTGATAGGAGTGACTTCTTTGTCTCTCAGGTGTCTGAAAGAGGATCCAGCCACCATGTCTCTGCTGCAGCGCAGTCTGGATCCGGAGAAAACCCTTGGCCTGGTGGATGTGCTCTACACGGCTGTCTTTGACCTTCACCGCTGGAAAGAGCGCAAGTCAGTGTTAGCAGCGTTAGTGCGGGAATCATACGTTCGACTTGGTTCTAACACTAAGGAAAGCCTCTTAAATTCACACCGCCCTTGGACAAAATATTTTGTGTGGGCCCCTTCTCCCCTGGGCCTAATAAGTAGTCTGTCACTCATCACAGGCCCCGAGTGAATGTGCCTCCTCACAATGGCCTTGGACACACCTACCTGTAATGTTTAAATAATCCAAAAATCTTAATTTGGGCCTGTTCGCACAGGACACGTTCTTGTGTTTTAAAAAGCTAGAAAGATTGCAACGGAATGGAAGAAAACGCAGGTTTCTCAAGTTGGTGTTTTAAAAAGTGAAATTGTTTCCAAATTGACAGCGCTGTAGGAATGCGGTGCTCATGGTGTAAGACGGTGTAAAAACAGCGAGAGATGTCGTCAAAGGAAAACCATTCAAGTGCAACATGATTTATCATTTTGATAAGTCTTGTGTTGACTGTTTTTAAGTTGAAAATGTAATTATCTGGTGTTATTTGTTTGCGCAGGGAACAGGCTTTGCCCACCATTCAGATCCAGCTGCAGCGGGACACGACTGATTACGGTAGCCACTCTGATCTTCCTCCCGGCAACAGCACCAAATCCTCCGGCGGCCTCCCCAAAACCATTTCCAAACTCACCTCACGATTCACCAAGAAAACTTCCTCGAACTCCAGTGCGGGAGGCAGTTACTCGATCCCCAGCACGCCCTCTCGAAGCGCCCTGAACAGCAACTCTGATGACAAACCCGGGCGTCTACACAGCCTTCTGCAGATGAGCAGTATGCCGTGCACACCCGACCCCAGCCACGCGCAGATCGCAAACGGAGCGTCCTCCGATGAGCAGGGGATGAACCTGCCCACCGACCAGGAGATGCAAGATGTCATCGACTTCCTGTCGGGTTTCAACATGGGAAAATCGCAACAGGCGTCTCCGCTGGTGAAGAGGCGGAACTCTGTGGCGTCCACAAATGCGGCCGACTTGAAAACGGCCAGTGGAGCAGCGCCACCAACCTCGCAGGCTCAAGTATCCCATAATACCTTGCAGTCGCTGGCGCAAAGCCTGCAGCTGTCAACACCAACGCAACAACAGCAGCAGCCGTCAACACCAAAACAACAGCAGCTTCCAGCGCAGCCGCAGTCACAAGCTTTGCAGTTCTACCAGCATCTCTTGCAGCCGATTGGCCAGCCGCAGCCTCAACCCCAGGTACAGCAGACCGCCCCCGTTTCTCCGCAACTCTCCTCACAGCAGCCTCCAACTCAGCAGCCAATCTCTCAGCAAAGAGGCCCCAGTAAGTGGCCCCAGGGCCCCTTGAGCGGCCTCTCCCCGATTGGGCCCCTGTCTCAGTGGGCTGCCCCGGGCCTGCCTGACCTCAGCTCTGACCTGTACAGTCTGGGGCTGGTCAGCACATACATGGACAGTGTTATGTCTGAGATGCTCGGTCACAAGCCCCCTCAAGGCCCACGGAACAACACCTGGCCCAACCGAGAACAAAGTGAGCAGAGTCTGTTCGGAGTGTTGGGAGAATCTATGCCCTTTGACCCCGCAGGTATGAGATATTCAGTGGAATGAAGAGGTATTGAATTAATGATTAAATGCTCCATAACAATGGGCTGCATCTAAATTTGCATACTTTCCATCCTGAAAAATAAGTGATATTAGGATTAGTGCATCACAAATCATTGAAAATAGTGCACTGAAATTAGTATTTCAAAGGTGCCCGAGGGAAGGCTACATCCAAAATGTGCAATTGAGGTTTGCTTCAGAATCTTAGGGCATTTGTTGTAGTTCAAAATAACTTTATATTTAAGTTGTTTTTGAGTCACATTTCCATAAAAAGTCTGTATATATTGTGATTTGTATCGATACCAGTGTTAGATGGTAACTGTTTAAATGTTATCTGGATTGCGCAATCAGATTACAAAAATGTGGTACTTGTAATTGTAATCTAGCAGATTACATTTAAAAATGCAAGTAATTTGATTATTTACATTTTATGGATTATATGATTACATTTTTTATTATAATACCAATCAGCTAACGGCAATAATTAGTGCATAATTTACTGATTAATTTTTAAAGAGCAGTCTGAGCCAGGGTCTAAAACACTAAAAACACATTTTGTTGTACACAAACATTTCAGAGGTGTCGGTCACATGCAACTTTGTTCTTTTGCCCCATTAATATGCACTTCTGCCATGCTTCAGGATGGCAGAAAAAGCACCTTTCTTAGGCCACACCTTCATTAATAATAAAGTAATAAAACATTTAAATAATAAAAATTCTGCAACATATCTAAAGACATTCACTTATTAGTTTTATAGCCGGAAAGTGCAAAAATAGTCCAATACCTATTCCTAAATTCTATCAAAATTAAAAATACATAAATGTTATGGATTACAGTTTGTTTTCCTTTTTGTATTACATATTCAAGTACCTTTTGTTTTACTTAGCAACTGATAAATAGCAAGTTGTTTTGATTTTATGTTTACTAATATTTAATTAAAGGAGTGTTAATTAGTACTTAGTACTTTTAAATTAATCAGATTTAGCAAAACATGCAATAATTAATTCAAACATAACCCAAAAGCAATCAAATTAGATTACCTAAAAAGTGTAATCAAAAAAGTTTACTGATTATAATTTTGATGAATTTTATGTTAATGAATTCAGTTTATATGTTAACACTTACATACAAGCAGCATGCGATAAAGGGGGAAGTATGTGTTTTCTAATCGCTGGCAAAGTAGGCCTTCACACTTTTTCGTGCGTATTTGGGATGCAGCCATAGTTTTTTTAAATGTGTGTATTGTGGTTAGCGTGGTCCAGCAGCTCTCTTTAGTGTGTTGCAGGTCTTTGTGTGTGTGACTAAACTCTATTGTGCATTTCTGCTGTGCTGGACAGTTTAAACAATGAACAGGATTAAATCGATATCAAACTCTCTCTGTCAGTTGGCTCTGATCCAGAGTTTGCGCGTTATGTCGCTGGGGTCAATCAGGCCATGCAGCAGAAACGGCAGGCGCAGCATGTTCGTCGTCCCAGCAACTCTCGCAGCAACTGGCCCCACCCTGACGACCAGCACAGGGGCTGGACACACCCAGAATACTACAGTGAGGGGTGAGTGACACTGACCAATCAAAGTTTGAGGACTGCCTACATTGTCAAACCAAATAAGCAGATGTGTAAGAGCCATATTCTCCGCCTAAAATGCTAGCCAAGGTTTCTTGTTATAACACCAAAACAGTCATAATTTAGTTCACATGACTTCATTTTCTGAAGGCTTCTGTTCCCTCAAGGCTTCATGTAAATTAATTCAGTTATGATTGGGGAATCTCTATGACCTGGCATAGTTCACATTGTCAGTCATTGATCATAAGTTGATTAATAAGTAAGAACCTTAATGACATATTCTAATGTGCTCATGATTGTGATTTTGTTTTTTGCTTTACAGGGAGGCGGTCAACAGTGGCTGGTCAACCAATCAGGGTGACTCAGCCAGTTCGAGTGATGAAGCCTCCTCAGCCAATGGGGACAGCTTGTTCTCCATGTTTTCTGGGCCTGACCTGGTGGCAGCTGTTAAGCAGAGACGGTAACAAACATTTATATGTATGTATGTATTGAGCATGCACTATTGTATGGAGGACCACGTCTGCCAATATTAGAATATATTTATAAAAAATATTTGCAAATAAATGTCAAAAATGAAAAAGTGTACATAGAAATAAATTAAATGTATTTATTTATACATTTCCACATTTATTTATACGTGTATATATTTCCAAATGTATTTGTTTCCACATTTATTTCCACATTAATGTTTTTTCTACATTTATTTATGTATGGTAATGAGGGGGTGTGTTTTCTACTTAAGGCATAGCAGAGCAAGTCAAATAGGGAATGAATGATCTCTGTTGAATGAGTGACTAAGAGGTGGGCGATATGACCAAAATCTTATATCGGTGTTTAAGTAATTTTAGATCACTTTAACTGTATGTACCAATGGAGACCATACCTGAATAAACCCAAGCTCTAATCACCAACATCCAGCGTGTTTGCATTAAATATGATTCGTACTGGATGATTTTACATGCACCCACTGCTTTTTGTCCGTGTCAAAGTGTCTTCAGCCGAATCGTGGACATTTTAGAAATCCCGAGTCCAAACAGGTATGGTCTCTTTAGGAACATGCTGTTAGTGATATAAAATTACTTAAACAGATATATAAGATTTTGGTGCTATCACCCACCTCTTAAGTCATTAATTCAGCAGTGATCATTTTCTATTTGACTTGATCTGTTCACAGGAATATTTTAGAATTTCAAAATGCACGTTCATACACATCTGTAGCTACATTTCATGTATGTAGACTTGCATTTAATTTTGTCGACCACAAGATGTCACTGTGACCTCCAGCCTTCACTCTGCAGCACTCTGAGCTCGATTGCTATGCCTGAAGTGGAAAAGATGCCCCTTCATTACCATACAAACAATAAAATGTAGAACTGTGGAAATATTTAAATGTGGAAATATACTGTATACTTAAAAAAATTGTGGAAATGTATAAATAAATGTATACAGTAAGTGCATAAATAAGGAAATAAAAGTAGAAATACTAATATCACAGTTGAAAATATAGTTTTCTATGTACACTTTTTAAATTGTTTACATTAATTTGCTTATATATTTATTTTGAATATTGGCAGAATTGGTCCTCCATACTTTTGTCCATAGCCATTCATTCTAAAGTGACAATAACATCAGAAGTGCTTTAGTACAAAGTTCAAAAGTTAGCCTGAAAGGAAACTAGTTTGTTTAAAATGTCTCCCAGTACTGTTGATTCTTATGTTGAGTGTGTTTTTAGGAAACACAGCTGTGGTGAACAGGAAGTGTGTACTCTGCCCTCTCCTCCACTCCACCACACCAGTGATGACAGTAACCAGGTAAAAATAAAACTTATGGCACTTCAGCTTCTTATAAACACTCACATATCCCATGATACAAGAGATGAAATTTGACAGAAAGCCCTTTCACACATAACACAGAATGTCACTTTCCCAAACCATTGTTTCTTTCTGCTGGTGCAGCATGAACTTTAGAGCGCAAGCGGACGTGTTTGCACCACTTGTGCTAGGGATGAGTCCTGATGGTTAATTAATAAGATCAACTAGTTTATCGAAATATTGGGTTGATATTTTAGTGGCAGTACTTTAATTAGTGTGCAGTGCTTTAGCTGTTAGAAAAGTTGAGTCTTTAAATTCATTCTCTTTAAAACACCACGACTACAGCCATTCACATTCAAGCAGACATCCAGTGTTAATATCACCAACAAAATTACTAACAAATATTTGACTGGGGAACAATAACCATGATGAGACAAAAAAGATGCATCATGATGATAATCAAGCGATTTAAGGCAGACTGTTGGCGAAAATGTTATATTGCAAGATATTAACAATGCACTTACAATGTTTTTGTTTGTTTTTTAATCAAAGAATTGATTCAAATAATCCAGTCATAATATGTTGGGCATTTCCCCGCTTGAGCTGAAACAGCTGAACACCACTCAACTAAAGTGTTTTATTAACAGGCTAATTAGCTCACTCCAACTCATCTTATATATGAGATTGCAGGGTTCCCGCGGATCCTTAATATCTTAAATTCTGTTTTCCAAAACGTAAGGTCATAAAAAGTCTTTAATATCTTAAATAATACAACAAAAGTCTTCATTTTTATTTAAAGAGGTCTTAAATTTGGGGGTGGAAAGACAGGAATCGTGGTATAACCTAATGTGATTATCAAACTTCAAAAGAATACAGTTTAATTAAATAAATGCATGCTCTGCGTCCTTCAGAGTGAAAACGCGGCACTGTTGTATGTTCTCCAAGCACGCAGTGGCTTGAGTGTTTTCAGCTATTGCAGAGCAGTTCACAATCATTAAGCCATATTGGAAATTTATGACAAGCTATCACTAAACATCAACTGTTGATGATGATGATGTGTTGATGAAATATGACAATGTTTACTTTTAATTGCTTATATTGTAATACGTTGTAGATTATTGTAGGAGTGCACATTTTATATCCCTTATTTGTTTGAATGAGCAGCTGGAAGCAGTGAAGCACAAACATTTCAAAATAAGAGTCCCCTGTGTATTTCAAACTTAAAGTGCCTTTAAAGTTAAAAGTTCCACACTATGAATAGTTCATCTGGAAATATGAGTAAATTTGGACTCCTGTAGCCTCTGTGTGTCCCTCCCCATCACAGGAAGAAAAGACTAAGAACATTTAATATAGGCTACCAATTTTAAAAAACAGATTAACTGGCTTTTTTTCAACACATTATCAAATCGGCACAATCCAATATCGGTCGACCTCTAATTTGTATTTGTTTATACAATTTTAATGTAATATACTGTATATGTGGAAAACATGCATATAGCCAACCCTGTTTTACTGCTAATCAGTGTTAAGGCCATGTTGAATGTGTGCCCCTGCCTGTTTAAGAGTCTGTGATAAATGATTTATTTTGAGATTATGTTGGTATGGGGATACGGTATTATTTTTTATTTGTTCAGGTCTTGAAAAAGGTCTTAAAAATTCTTAAATTTGATTTTAAAAACTCTGCAGCAACCATGTATTTGGAACACTATGGTCCTAATAAAGTGCCCGACATGGTCTTCTGCTGTTGTAGCCCATCTGCCTCAAGGTTCGACATGTTGTGCATTTTGAGATGATATTCTGCTCACTACAATTGTACAGAGCGGTTATCTGAGTTACCGTAGCATTTCTGTCAGCTCGAACCAATATGGCCATTCTCTGTTGACCTCTCTCATCAACAAGGCGTTTCCGTCCACAGAACTGCCGCTCACTGGATGTTTTTTGTTTTTGGCACCATTCTGAGTAAACTCTAGAGACTGTTGTGCGTGAAAATCCTTGTAGATGAGTAGTTGCAGAAACACTCAAACCAGCCCGTCTGGCACCAACAATCGTGCCAAGGTCTGAGATAAATAATTGTCTCCATTCTGATGGTTGATGTGAACATTAAATGAAGCTCCTGACCCGTATCTGCATGATTTTATGCATTACACTGCTGCCAAATGATTGGCCTATTACAGTTTGACGTGATTTTGCCATTTTGTGCATTGTTGTTGACTTGATTTATATTAATGACTTAAATTGCATTTTTGTAAAATTGCAAACTATGTCCTGGTGTACCTATGAGAATTGGGGCAGTTTTAAAGGCAAAGGTAGTCACACCGAATATTGATTTAGCTTTTTGTTTACTGGACTTCGTATGACATTAAGTGACAAATGAGAACTATTTATGTCATTATTTTTGAAGACGTCCTCACTATGCAACATTTTTCACAAGTGCCTAAATCTTTTGCATAGTACTGTAAATACTCTCAAATTTAAAAAATGCATCTCTAGACACCTGCATTCTGTTCTCTTCCATTGACCAGAAAATGTTAATTGCTATGGCCATGAATAACACCAAGTATTATTTATCATTGACTCTGTTTGGGGTTTCCTGCAAGTTGACATTGGTTATATATCATATATGTTGCATTCTTTGTCGTACAGGACAGCAAAACTAAAACATGGCCTCCTAAGGCCCCTTGGCAGCACTCCTCCCACTCCAACACGATGCCCAATCCCAGCTCTTCCCTCTATCAGATGACCATCCCCTCCAGCCAATGGGGCGACTCCATGCAAATGTTGCAGTCTCCGGTGTGGTCGACAGCCAATGACTGCCCTCCATCCTCCGTGATCTCCTCCGGATTCCCGTTCACACAACAACAACAGCAGCAGCAGCAGCAGCAGGTCTCCCAGCACAAGATCCTGAGCAAAGGCTTTAAAACCTTCCCACTCAAACCTGAGCATCGACCCTCGTACCTGCACCAGTACTGAGCTGGACCCGTGCTGGGAGAGGTTGTCCTATTTCTTATCCAAGGGCAGTTTTTATGTATATGAGTGTGTATGTGGGTGAAACTAGATAAACCATCTAAAGGCAACTTCTACTTTGAGTTCTGAGCCTAAACGAGGCATGATGTGGCACTGTGTTCAGTGGTCACTGGATGTTGAAAATCAAACTTTCAGACATAAGGCAGGGGGAAGGATATTTTATTATTTTTGTAAGGCTCGTACGCTGGAACACGGCCCTCATCTGGGGCTTCGTAGAAACCTAGCTGAGATTTTCACCTTTTGGTATAAAGTGTGTCGTAAAACGACACGACCCTGGTCAAGACTCCAACCTTGTAAATTAGATTTCTAATGTTTTTATAGGGAAATTTGCATTTAGAGTAGTGGTTAATAACATTTTTGTACACAGATGCGTGTCAAAATCCCCAAACAAACGTAACTGCCTTCCACGCTGTCCAAAAAAATGCATGATTCATGCTCAACGCAGCTAGTCGGACCATTTCACTGGCAGCCGGTTCAGCCCGATTTCCACTGCACGACTGAAAACATAACGCGTTCTGGAACTACTAGCCAACAGCGCAAAGCGTGTTGTACAAAATTGCCTAGTTCTTTCTAGAAGTCTTCAGTCTTGCCGTGGTGTTTCGGGTTTGCGTTTACACGTGGTGTCTCCCAATATGCATGGCCATCGTGCTCACTCATAGCGCGCTACTGCAGCCGCATTACGAAGATTCAGGGGTGTCCTTGTACTATAAACGGACACGCCCCCATAACGATACTGTGTTTAAATAGCTGTAACTGCCAAATCTCATGTCGGATGAGCCAGAATGCAGCTCTCAACTAACTGTTCCATAGCTTGTAAATGACTCAAAAAAAGAGAAAAAAGATTAACTATAAATATTTACTTTTTATGAAGAGGCTTTGAGCAGGCTCAGCAGAAATATAATAATCATAGCAGAGGTGTCATTTGAAAGAAATACACTACTTTTTCATCATCTGACAAAAAGGAAAAAAAAAAAAAAGGGATGTTAGTAAGTAAACTTTGTGCCATGTTGTTTTGAATAGCACTTGCAGATATTTTCTCTAACCAAAGTATTGTTTAGAAAGGGGAAATTGGTGCTTGAAATATAAAGAAATGCCGTTTGGGAGCTGTAGTAGTAGTAGTTATAAATATCTAAAAAAATAATAAAACTTTTGGAAAATCTGTATGGTCATAATCCTTCATGCGCTTTTGCTTTTCCGATTGGCTTTCTTCCGAAAGACACTAACACTTACAATAAAAATAACATTGTATTCCTTTCAAATACAATATATTTCTTGTACAAATATTGACAGTATTAATCTTATTTTTGTATTTTCTTAAACATTTTACCATTACTGTACAAGTTAGTGAAATATAGGCTTATTATTAAGTAAAACATTATTTTCCCAAGATGTGAAGCACATTTTTTCTTTCCTACAGAGTTAAACTATCTTCTTTCTGCATAGGTTACCAAATACACCATTATAAACACTAATAAATGGTTATGGTAGGATTGGGGTGTTTTTTTTGTTTTTGTTTTTTTTTACCCAGATTCCTTTGGTTTCTGTGGTATCGGGCTTCATCTTAAAAGCCCAGAATGTTCATTTTTTTTGTGACGTTTGCCGATGCCAATGTTGCCTGTATTTATGATATGACCATGTTTTCTGAAAACTAACATACTTACCATGTTTACAGAGAATTGTTTGCTGTATATAAATATATCTTTTTATAGTTCTATCGAAATGTAGGTTTGTTGCTTTGCCTGTGTTTTTCTCTCCCAAACTGTTGCGGCATAAAATTTTTTTTTTTTTTTTTTTTCTAAGAAAAAACATCTACAAGACCTTGGACTGTAACGCTCAACATTTCTTAGCTGTGTCAAAATGGTTTACTAGTGGCTTGAAAAAAAATTAAAGGAGTTTAAAAAAAAAAAGTTCTTATGTTGCCCTGACTGAAGACATGAGGGGCGGCTGCTTGGCTTATGTTGCTTATTGTTCACTAGAGCTGGCAACTGATTATTTCCAAGTGTACCAGCAATGCAAAAAATAAATATATAACATTACAAAAGTCTGCTTTCAAATTTTTTTGGAGGCAAAATGCCCCTGAAAGGTATCACAGTTTTTTTTTCTCAAGCTAACATTTCATTTTATGCTATTCTAGGCCTATCTAATTCTGGATTTAGTATTAGTTTGATATGAATGGCCAGCATGCTGTGTCTTTTATAGGGTGGGGGGATATGGAGGGAGAATCCGCACAAAAAAACGAAACTTTTAACACAATTTTACCACCTTTTTAAGATTACTACACTCTTTATAGCTGAAAGCTTTATCAAATTAACCAAATACACTGCCTGGCCCCCCAAAAAGTAGCATACTCTAATATTATTTTTGGCCAGGCAGTGTATATATGTATTTAATGAACAAACATGCTAATGAAAGGGGGATGTGTGGTACTTTGCAAATGATGGCAGTCTTTGTGGGCCTGGTTATATACATTAAAACATTTTAAAGAGTTTGTTTTTGCATACATTTATTACACATTTTAAATGAAAATGAAATTATGTACATAATAATGTTCCAAAGATGGGATAGAAGTGAACATTAATTTCTTCGATCCGTAACATCTGAAGGGTCTTTGCTTGCTGCCAATGTGATTTTTTCACAAGGAGTCTGTGTTTGTAAAAAAAAAATTATAAAAAAAATATGCAAGGACGTGCAACAATGCAAAAAAAACTAAAAAAAAGAAAACAGATCAGCATGTTACAGTGCCTATAGAAAGTCATCATGCCTTGTCAAAATACTTGTTACATTACACCCTGGAAATGTAAATAAATGAATCTTTTCCAGCTGTATTTACACATTATAACCTTTAACATCAAAGTGAAAATAGCATGTAAAAAATCTAAACTATTCTTAAAAATCAATTAGTACAATACCTGATTTGGATAAGTGATTAGTGCAACCAATCCCTTTTCAGATCGCATACCTGGCTAATTGGCCCCCACCTGACATCAATTGTAGTGGTTTTGGTAACTTCAAAATAAAAGCGGGTGCTCCATGAGGATTCCATTGCTAGTAGTGCATGGTAATGAATGTAAGAATTCACTATGGTTGGAAAGGTGCTTTCAAAAGGGCTAAGGGATTATATTGTGGAAAGGCACAGGTTAGGAGAAGGATACAAAAAGATTTCAAAGGCTTTAACTATCCCTCTGAGTACAGTTCAGAGCATTATTAAGAAGTGGAAAGCACATGGCACCACCAAAACCTTGCCTAGATTGGGCCATCCCTCCAAACTGGATGAGCGTGCCTGGAGGACATTGATCAGGGAAGCTATTAATAGGCCAAAGGCAACTTTGAAGGATTAACAAGCCCTAATGGATGAGAATAATCGGTCTGTGCATGTGACCACAATCTCCCAAGCTTTACACAAAGCTGGCCTGTATGGCAGGGTGGCAAGAAAGAAGCCTCTTCTGGAAAACTCTTGTTGGAGGATCCTGATGCCATGTGGCAAAAGGTTTTATGGTCAGATATGACAAAAATTGTACTTTTTGGACTGAACCAAACACCGCACACCACCCAGAACATACCATACCTACTGTGAAGCATGGTGGTGGCAACATTATGTTGTGGGGGTGTTTCTCTTCAGTGGGGACTGGGCAATTGGTCAGGATTGAAGGGAAAATGGATGCTGCCATGTACACCCGAATTCTTGAGGAAAGTCTGTGTCCCTTTGCTTGACAACTGAAGATGGGCATGTGGTTTCAGCACAACAATGACCCTAAACTCCAGCCAGGTCTCCTAAGCAACCAAATTGGCCCGGTTGCTAGGGAGGGTAGAGTCACATGTGGTAACCTCCTCGTGGTCGCTATAATGTGGTTCTCGCTCTCGGTGGGGCACGTGGCGAGTTGTGCGTGGATGCTGCGGAGAATAGCGTGAAGCCTCCACACACACTATGTCTCCACGGTAACACGCTCAACAAGCCACGTGATAAGATACATGGATTGACGGTCTCAGACGCGGAGGCAACTGAGATTTGTCCTTTGCCACCCGGATTGAGGCGAGTCACTACGCCACCACGAGGAGTGCATTGGGAATTGGGCTTTCCAAATTGGGGAGAAAAAGACAAAAAAAAAACAATGACCGTAAACACACTGCAAAAAAGCAATGCAGTGGCTTACGGATAGGAAGGTCAACATCCTTGAGTGGCTAAATCAGAGCACTGACCTAAATCCAATAGAAAACCTGTGGACAGGGGCATGTCCAGAATTTTTTGCCCGGAGTGGCAAGAGTCGAGTAAGGGGTGGCATCCAGTAAATTCGTCTGACGGGGCTGCGGGATTGTCTATGGCGGAGTTTCGTTTAACGAGGAGGAACGCTGTGTCCTGCCAGACATCAGAGTGGTGGGTGTGCCGGAACGTTGTTATGGACCATGCGCAACACGGACGGGTTAAGCCGTAGTGCAACGTCTCCAAGACGCGAGCGGGACCGACTTGGGGTGGCAAAGCTCATTTTTAGGGTGGCAGCTGCCACCCTTCTGTCCCCGCCCCTGCCTGTGGACTCACCCCGCAATTTGACTGAACTCTAACAATTCTGCAAGGGAAAATGGGCACATTTTCCCAAATCTAAGTGCGTGAAGCTAACAGAGACATATCCAAACAGACTGATGGCTGTTATTAAAGCAAAAGGTAGCTCTGTGAAGTCCAGGGTAGGATCGCTTTTCATCTTTTATAAAGTTTTGGAACTGTTGCTTTTTTTTCGTTACTTGAATGTTGTAAGGCAAAATGTGAAAATATAGCTGGATTTGTTTAATTTGGTTTAATGGGATTTGATTTCAGGCTGTAAGAGGGAAAAAAAGAGAAGTTGTTATTCCAAAGGGTTATGTTGATTTTCTATAGGCACTGTACTTTGGCCTATCACTACTGTTATTTCATATTTGTTACTAACAGCGTTACCGATAATCTTGTGAACAGAAAAACAAACTAATAAACCAGCGCTGTATTCTCTACAGCAGAAAACTCACAGTCGTATCAGGCTGGATTTCAGTGCTGGCATCAGCTATCGTTCCCAAATACACAATGTTCCGGTGCAGAATCTGTTGGTATCTGGAAAAGACAATGTATGTACTTTCATCAAAGCACTAAAGCATCTGATGAGAACAGAGACATTAAACGGCACGTACTGCACACACTCGGTGGCTCGACCCTTCTGTAGATATTCCGTGATGCATCTGACCAGCTGATCATTTTCATCAAGAAGCTGAGAAATAAATAAAAAATAATGAATTTAAATAGTCTAACTTTAGTAAACCCCAAAAGAAGTGGAAAATATGAACAATTTAAACACGATTTGAGGTAAACCAGATATACATTTCTGTAAGGAAATAGCAGTGCTTGCAAGGCAGAAAAAGTCATGTTAAAGGGGTTATAGTCTACACTTTTGCATTTAATTTTTCCTGATGACTTCTTATAATGTTCATGTCCATTAGCTTTTCATAACCATTTTCCACCCTCTCTCTGACCCTTACAATTAAACACTTTTATATGTTAATTGAACTGATCTTACAGTTCACACTGTCATTTATCAGGACGGGTCAAGAAGCCTGAGACTAATCATAGTTGCAAATATGGCGATGACAACAATATTATGTTGTGGGGATTCACCCTAGTGACTGGAATGTTTTGAATCAGTTTACCAAAACAATTTGATAATTGATATTAACCTTTGGCAACATCTTCCCGCCTGTACATGGCGTCAAGTGAGTGTCTTCTGCGTTTTGTGTAAGCTAGTCATTGAATGACTCGACCACTTTGTTAAAAAAACAGAGTTGTTCACGATTGTAAAAGTTGATATATATTTTCCCTCCATTTACTTTAATACATTCAGAATTCATCTGAACCCTTTCTGTCCTTGCTGAACGAGATTAAATTACATGTCGAACTGAACGAACGGCATTCCCGCTCTTGTTCAGTCGGTCAGCAGATCCTCGTTTACAAACTAGATATCCCAGTCAAAGTGATTTTAGGGCAAGTCAGTCCACTCGGCTGCCCTCTTGGGAACGCTACTGAGCAGCTACTTTCTATGGATAAAAGCGGCACGAAAGTACAGCTCCTAACTACTTGAACGGGGAAAGACATAAATCTACATAACGATGGGTCAAGATTATGATCAAACAATATATTTCAAATCAGCAGTCAAATATGACAACAATGGTATCGTAAATTGTGCTTCTTTAGCTCAGATCACGCTAAAATATAACGCCTTCTCTAGCTGGTTCATCTAAGCGCATGCGCGTTGCGAGTTGATTGACAGGTGATGTCTGATTCTAAAAGGTGATTGGCTCTTTAACCTGTAAGGCGGGACTTCATTTTCTACATCCGCCATAATGGGCGTACCAATATTTTATTTATTTATTGGGTATTTTAACATCGAAAAATAGCACTTTTCACCAACGCAAAAACAGCAAACCACGATTTAAATTATCCACAAAAATTAAGAATGGAGTCAGAATGTAAAGAAATAGAAATTTTAACACACGCACGGTCATAGATGTAGGTTTATGCTCCGTAAATCATTTTAATATTGTGACTGGTCAATTTCACAGTCACAGTTGATTGATCAGTAAATAATTAGTTATTTTGTATATGTTTATACTCACCCTCTGAATTGTCTCCTGGTTGATTTGCGCTTTTCCGCGCTGCCGCTTGGGAACAAAAACAACAGACATTTTACAGGCTTCAAATTTACAACACCGACTCAGTCCAGTTCGGCTTCATAGACAAACTCGTCCAAATGAGAACCCGGCTCAGAAAACCCGAACTCTCAACGATGAATTTGAGAATTTCACAATGTTGTTAATGTGCTTCTGCGCTGGTCGTCTGCACTTGTCTCCGACTGATGACGTCATGTCCTCGGTGCTGTTCAGATCTGGCGCTTTACTGCCGCCTGCAGGATGAATGTGGTATTATAGCACGGCTGTATGGCGTCAAATGTATTGCGGTCGAAGAAAAAAAAAAAAAAAAAAAAACATCAATCATACAAATAAAAACACAAATAAATATATTTAAATTATATACACACATTATGCAAATAATATAATGCAAACGAATAATGTTTTCCTCAGTTATATTACGTTACTCCATTTTTATTTTTTGCATGCTGTCACTGTTTTCCTTTGCTATCGTTTCCAAGTTTGTTTTTTTTACTTGCGCATCCAAATGTTGAAGGCAGAGTTTCATACAGAACAAGGCGGGGTTGTTGCCTATTCTAAGGTTTAAACGAAATCGTGTATAAATACAATGTAGTGTTTAGTACATATTATGTTCCCTAGGAATCAAACCTATGGACTATACAGGAAATCTGTTTTGTGCAACAACAAAAAATGTGTTGTTGAATTTTTTAATTTTATGTTTAAAAGAAACTGAAAGAACAAAGTACAAAACTTGCAACTACTTACACATTCTTTCTTGCATATATATATATATATATATATATATATATATATATACACACACACACACGCATATATATATATATATATATATATTATACATAATATAAAAAAGACACAAACAAGATACTGAACAACTATTTATTTCTCTTGTTTGAATAAAAACCCCAGTCTGCCCCTGTTTGAATCCCTCTAAGAGCACATCATGTACAACTGCTTGAATTCAGAAAAAAGAAACAACCTTGCCAATTAAATTCTTCCAGAGGTCATAGCACAAAAATCATGTATCAACCCTGTATTGCATGAAACATTCTGCACATTTGTCCAGTTTGAAATCTCATACAAGTTTAGGCTTAAACTTCATCACTATATCAGGCCTGAGGTTTAATTCAACATCTCGGTCCAGTCCAAATATCTGTGAATCAAGACATTTCAAAAGTGATCAGCCCAGTGGCCAATCAGACTGCATTTCATCAGCTGCCCTGGTATCTGAGGGAGTTCTTTGCAAACTTGTGGTGCTTTTAAAAGGGAGCAGTTTAGCTAATACAAGTGCAGCTTCAACTATGAAACAGACAAAACAGCAAACTCTTGGGCTATTAATATGAAAAACAAAATATAGAACTGGCTGAAAGAGCATCTCTCCTCCAATTTTAAGTCATAATTCAGTCTTTGGATCTCTTAAATTAAAAATATGAAGCACACCACATGACTTCTAACTCAAAATAACTAAATTAACCCATTAGTACAGGGACTAGTGCTTCAGTGACATTCAAAGGGGAGAGACAAGGAAAGTTGGGTAAACAAACTTCTCCAAAATTAAGAGCGATAGACGGCTGGTATCTGAAATAATGCACAAACACATGAGAATCAAACAGGAAGTAGAACTACTCACAATAAAGGGGTTTATGGACACTAATTTCAGGTGAAACTAGTCTGGGCATCAACATCTGCATTTAAGCATGACGCAAAAATTTTCACTACATCAATAAGTCCAAGTTTATCCAGTTAATAAGTCAATGGATTTATGCGTTTAACAGAAATACTGTCCTGATTAAAGGGATAAATCGGCCAAAATGTAGGTAAATGACAGAAATGATCTGACAGGAACGATCCCTTTAATATCAATCTATTCACCTAAAATATCCTTCCATAATTCATCCAAGTCTCCAAACAATCACTTTTTTGTTCCCCGCTTTGGGTTCTCTGACAATATTAGTCTGGTGTATGAGAATAATGAAATGACATCATCAAATTTTCATCTATGACCCAGATGTGACTCTGTATGGAGGCGTTATGTGTCTTTAAAGTGCAAATAATAAACCTTTTGAGACATCCAATCATGTTCTTAAAGGGTTCGGCCGATCTTTCCTTAAGATCTTGCCGTTAAGCAGTGACGGGGCTCATAAGTGGCCATTAATACGGGTTTGTTGAGTTTATATCAAAAAGCCCTCTTGGAAATCTACAGAATTGACATAAAAAAGCAAGAATAACTGGAACTCACTTAATAAAAATACATTTTAAAGACAGGACACAGCAGTCTAATTCAGCAGGGACAAACTAACATACCGCATACAGTGGCATAGAGAGGACCGAAGGACAAAATTGTTTAAAAGATTAAAAAAAGGGGGAAAAAACAACAACAACAACAACAACAACAGGAGTTCTTCCAGACGTCGTTGAATTCATCAATACATTCAATCATAAATCAGGATGTTTTGTTGTTTTTTGAGTGAAATGCTGGAGGTTGGACTGACCTGTTGTTAGATACTGATGTTGTCTGATGTGTGTACACAGTACAGAACTAAACAGAGGCTTTTCCAGATAAGCAGCAAAAAAAAAAAAAAATAAAAAAAAATAAAAAGCTGATATTAAACAAACAAACTAAAAAAAGCATTTTTTTTTTTTTTTACGTAACTTAATATCACTAACAGACTTGAACCATGTCAATCTACTAAATGAAGTAAATATAATCTACATTACACTCAACACAAACGGACAATCATAAAGCGCATGTCCACACGTGTGAATTTAGCAGGCTCTTGAGAGACTAATATTTATTTCGATTAGGTGGTTTCAGTTTATTTTGGTCTGACACAAACCCTACAGCCTCTAGACCAGGTTTTTGTTTTGCTTCTAAAGACATAAGAGACTAGATCCAAAAAAATAATAAACATCATAAAGCTATTTGACTGAGGAACGCTCACAGTATCAGCGGGGTTCTGTTCACCAAACAAAATATTATCAAATACCATTCCTGTGTTTGTTACAAAAGGAACTAAAGGTTTGATGAAAAAATACCAGATAATAATAATTCCACGGCAACTGGTACACAAATTCTCTTTCCCCTCCAAACATATCAAACAAAGATCAAAAGATGAATCGTAACCAAAAGACATGTTTTTTGTTTTTTTTCCCTAAAAAAGGAATGAGGAAAAAACTAGAAGCTGCGTGTCCAGCAGAAGGCAGGCCGCACCTGCGCTGGTGTTAAACGGAGAAAGAGAGAGAGTCTGTTGTTCAGGAGTCAAAACCAAAGCGTTAATCTAGACGGTGATGAGTGTAGATTCTTGGCTGTTAGGATGAACCGATCTTCAGGTTTAACTACGCTGCCACTTTGTTCTCCTTCTGAAACGGACACAAAAGACAGAGATGCATCACAACAGCACCATAATGTATAGTTGCAAGTAGTTTCAATATTTTATATTTTTCAGCCTTTTGATTATATTCGATAAAAACATACTTGGCAACAATGGATGTTTGGTTAAATCGACACACATAATATAAATACACACTCACTGAGCACTTTATTAGGAACAGCTGTACACCTAGTTATTTATGCAATTATCTAATCAGCCAATTGTGTGGCAGCAGTGCAATGCATGAAACCATGCAGATACTGGTCAGGAGCTTCAGTTAATGTTCACATCAACCATCAGAATGGGAAAAAAAATGTGATCAATGACTTCGACTGTGGCATGATTGTTGGTGCCAGATGGGCTGGTTTGAGTATTTCTGTAACTGCTGATCTCATGGGATTTTCACGCAGAACAGTCTCTAGAATTTACTCCAAAAACATCCAGTGAGTGGCAGTTCTGTGGATGGAAATGCCTTGTTGTTGAGAGAGGTCAACAGAGAATGGCCAGACTGGTTCGAGCTGACAAAGGCTACGGTAACTCAGATAACCACTCTGTACAACTGTGGTGAGAAGAATCATCTCAGAATGCACGTCGAACCTTGAGGCGGATGGGCTACAACAGCAGAAGATCACGTCAGGAACTTTATTAGGACCATAGCATTCCTAATAAAGTGTTAAGTGAGTGTGTGTGTGTGTGTGTGTGTATGTAATATATATATATATTACACACACACACACACACACACACACACACACACACACACATACATTTACAGTTGAAGTCAGAAGTTCACATACACCTTAGCCAAATACATTTAAACTCAGTTTTTCACAATTCCTGACATCAAATCGTAGAAAACATTCTCTGTCTTTGGTCAGTTAGGATCACTACTTAATTTTAAGTATGTGAAATGTCGGGGGCCTGGGTAGCTCAGCGAGTATTGACGCTGACTACCACCCCTGGAGTCACGAGTTTGAATCCAGGGCGTGCTGAGTGACTCCAGCCAGGTCTCATTAGCAACCAAATTGGCCCAGTTGCTAGGGAGCACAGAGTCACATGGGGTAACCTCCTCGTGGTCACTATAATGTGGTTCTCGCTCTTGGTGGGGCACGTGGTGAGTTGTGCGTGGATGCCGCGGAGAATAGTGTGAAGCCTCCACACGCACTGTCACAGCGGTAACGCGCTCAACAAGCCACGTGATAAGATGCACATATTGACTGTCTCAGAGGCAACTGAGATTCGTCCTCCACCACCCGGATTGAGGTGAGTCACTACACCACCATGAGGACTTGGAGCGCATTGGAAATTGGGCATTCCAAATTGGGGAGAAAAGGGGAGGAAAAAAAAAAAAGAAAAAAAAAGAATGTGAAATGTCAGAATAATAGTAGAGAGAATGATTTATTTCAGCTTTTATTTCTTTCATCACATTCTCAGTGGGTCAGAAATTTACATACAATTTGTTAGTATTTGGTAGCATTGCCTTTAAATTGTTTAACTTGGGTCAAACAATTTGGGTAGCTGGAATTTTGGCCCATTCCTCCAGACAGAACTGGTGTAACTGAGTCAGGTTTGTAGGCCTCCTTGCTCGCACACGCTTTTTCAGTTCTGCCCACACATTTTCTCTAGGATTGAGGTCAGGACTTTGTGATGGCCACTCCAATACCTTGACTTTGTTGTCCTTAAGCCATTTTGCACCAACTTTGGAGGTATGCTTGGGGTCATTGTCAATTTGGAAGACCCATGTTGCTTCAATATATCCACATAATGTTCCTTCCTCATGATGTCATCTATTTTGTGAAGTGCACCAGTCCCTCCTGCAGCTAAGCACCCCCATGCTTCACGGTTGGGATGGTGTTCTTCAGCTTGCAAGCATCACCCTTTTTCCTCCAAACATAACAATGGTCATTATGGCCAAACAGTTCAATTTTTGTTTCATCAGACCAGAGGACATTTCTCCAAAATGTAAGATCTTTGTCCCCATGTGGACTTGCACACTGTAGTCTGGCTTTTTTTATGGTGGTTTTGGAGCAGTGGCTTCTTCCTTGCTGTCGATATAGGACTCATTTTACTGTGGATATAGATACTTGTCTACCTGTATCTTCACAAGGTCCTTTGCTGTTGTTCTGGGATTGATTTGCACTTTTTGCATCAAACTACATTCATCTCTAGGAGACAAACTGCGTCTCCTACCTGAACGGTATGATGGCTGCGTGGTCCCATGGTGTTTATACTTGTGTACTATTGTTTGTACAGATAAACGTGGTACCTTCAGGCATTTGGAAATTGCTTCCAAGGATGAACCAGACTTGTGGAGGTCCACAATTGTTTTTTCTGAGGTCTTAGCTGATTTCTTTTGATTTTGCCATGATGTCAAACAAAGAGGCACTGAGGTACACCTCCAATTGACTCCAATTAGCCTATCAGAAGCGAATTGGCTAATTGCCTAAAGGCCTGACATCGCATAGATGATTGTTAGTGCCAGACGGGCTGGTTTGAGTATTTCTGTAACTGCTGATCTCTTGGGATTTTCACGCAAAACAGTCTCTAGAATTTACTCAGAATAGTGCCAAAAACAAAAAACATCAAGTGAGCAGCAGTTCTGTGGATGGAAACGCCTTGATGATGAGAGAGGTCAACAGAGAATGGCCAGACTGGTTCGAACTGACAAAGTCTATGGTAACTCAGATAACTGCTCTGTACAACTGTGGTGAGAAGAATAGCATCTCAGAATGTTATTCTGAGATGCGGGTTGGCGCTGTTTTGGTGGCATGAGGGGGACCTACACAATATTAGACAGGTGGTTTTAATGTTGTGGCTGATCGGTGTATATATACTGTATATATATATGTAGAATGCTATAATACTGTTGAAACACGGCATAGAAAAAAAACATTTTGAATTTGAAATTTAATTGAAAAGATGGGGAAATATGATTGGCTGATTGTCAGTATGCTTACATGAACATGTTATAATTGAGCTACAGTGGGTTTTTGCGTAGTCGAGCTACAGTCTTCTTCTATCTGTGCAAGTGTACATGAGACAATGCGTAATCAAAAAAAAAAAAAAAAAAGAAGACAAACACTGGGTTAAATACATAATGCACGCCTGTAACATTGCATGCTACAATTGCATTATCTAGGTCTGTTAGTCCGACTCAGCAAAAATCAAGACTACAATGATTTCAAATGGACTTTTTTTAAAGACAATTTTTTTTTAAATTTCAATTTTCAATTTTAAAGACAAATGATTTCTTTAGTTCAACTGAAATCGAACTTTTAAAATGCATGCAAACATACTGTAATAGGATCAGATTATTTACAAGGTCAATAACAGGGGTAATAAGAGAGGAAGTACTAACCCTGTATTCAAAGTCTGAGAACTCTCGCCCTCCTCTGCCACCTCTAAACCCACCCCTGAATCCAGGTCCGCCCCCACGGGAGGGCATGAACGAGCCCCTGCTGGCTGCACGCCCACGACCGCCACGGAAGCCCATGCCACCACCTCTGCCACGGAAACCGCCGCGTCCACGATTATGACGCAGAGGAATACCGAAAGTCTCTGCATTCATTCTCCTCTCCTCCGCCCAGGTGTGCCTTCGCTCTCTAAATGAGAGTAGAAAGATACAAGTGTATAATTCTAGCAAGTGCCGTTTATGGGGAAGACATTCCAGGATAATATGAGTTATTCAAGGCTGATTTGAAACAGGAACATGGGTTTAAAATGTATAGCTGACATAATGAACAAGTTAATACATTATATAAATACAACTAAAGAGACTATACCTCCCAGGAGCACCTCCAGATTTTTCCTTTCTAGAAGGGATAGAAGAATGCACTTTTATTTTCTGATTCATTCATAGTTACATTTCATCATTACAAATACAAATTCTACAGTGAAAGCCAGGGTAACTGATGGGGTTTTCACTTGGTATATGGACCCCCCCCCCCAAAAAAAAAAGAAAAAAAAAAACTTTACCACTTTTGGGCCCAAGAACAGTGTGAATGAAATATGAACTGGACCCTTTTTGGCCCATTTAAAAAGGATTTGAACCCCTCAAGGAAATTACAGTGTCCAAACTGGTGTGACACGGCACAATAAATCATCTTGCTAGTTCATCTGCCGTTATTGTTCTAACTAGTGATGACACCTGCCAGGACATTTTGTTGGTCGCTTGGTGTCTATTTTTGTTGTCTTGTCTAGCCCCACGCAAAATGAAATCTTATTGGTCTATAATCCTGATTCATATGGCTGTATATTAAACATCAAATGTTTTCTGATTGACTGTATGTTCAGTATTTTTTCAGCGAGGAACTAAACATTCCTTGTGTCACACCTAAGCGCCATTGACAGTTCTGAGTGGTAAGAAAAACATTAACGGAGAAGCTCAGATCTCACCTAGAGTCATCACAAGAGATGTTGTCGAAGAAGGACTTGGATTTGTCATAGTAACAATTGGGTCCCAGTGGATCTTCCTCATCAGCATTGCCTTCACTGTTCTGAGTTTCCACACCTGAATCGGTCTTCTCCTCTCCATTCAGAGTCTTCTCTGATTTCTCAACCTTGTCATCTGTAGCACACAGTCACATTATAACACACACTGCTGATATTAAACATATCTCTGTCAGTACAGAGAAACATCATGATAAGAGAGTGGCTAACTTAGAGATAGACTGGGTATTGTTACAGATTTCCCAATTTGATTCGATTCAGAGTTCGCTTCGATATCGAATCGGTTATAATGTCCCTTTTGTTTACATATGAAAGAAATTCTTTCTCAGCTAATGCTGAGAAAATATGAATGTGACAAATTATACATGTTTATTGTTTAATTGCATAATGTATACTATTGACATTGATTTGTTGAACACGTGCTAAAACCGGCACTGTCTCTTTAACAAAATCAGCATTTCTGTAAAGAGCATCTGTAAATGGGCACATGATAATGAGAGACTCAAATAGCTTTACCTAATCTGCATAATTAGAATTAAATGTTTTTTTGTTGTTATTTTTGATCAACAACTGACTATAGAGAACAGAAAGAGTATAAAAAGAGACATTATTCAATGACAAATCAGTTGCGTGGATCTTGTCTTTGGGCACACACACACATTACATGGAACAACTTTTAATCTCAACACGCTGTGAAGGGATCTCGCTGCTGAATACTCCACCACTATATTACAAAATTCATGGTGAGTGAAATGTAAACATTTACCAGCCAGTAGCCCAATACATACATTTTAGTCGCATAGCACAAATTTGGTTGCAAATGCTAATTATTTCCTCTCACTCTAGTAAAGTGTTGCACATAGAGTAAAACGTTGATCTTGGGATTTAAGAATCAATATCGAGATCGTTCAAATAAAGATCACGATGCATCAGAAAATCGATAGTTGTACCCACCCCTACTTGTAGGCAGAGTTGGGTGTAATGCAGTACTAAGTAATTACTGTAATTAAATTTGATTATTTGATTTTATATGATTTATTTGAAAGAATTAAAAGAACAATTTCATGTCTATCCTTGTATTTTTCATATGGTCGTGGTTGATAAGGGTTTTAGAAAGTAATTAGTAATGCAATTACATTTCAGACAAAGTAATTAGTACAATAATCTAATTACACTGTAGATGTAATTAGTAATTAACTACTTTTATTTTAGAGTAACTAACCCAGCACTGCTTACAGGTCATTTCTATTAAAGACAACATGAAATCAAAATTGACCCCCATTTACTATCTTAATAAATGTACCTGGTCTTATAACATGTCGGAGTCATATTTCAAATGAAGTGAATTATATATTTTTCTGGCACTGAGACTATATTCCAGAAAATGAAGCACATTTCCCCCTAAAATTTACATGACTGTAATCAGTCCTACATCATGGTGGCATTTGCTGAACTGTTTAAAAAAAAAAAAAAAAAAATGACTACTACAGTAATGAGAATCTAATGAAAATAATCATTGAGTGTAAGGAGAACAAAAACCTCAATTAAAACATCTGGATGCATTATAGCAATAAGAATATGGTGGGAAAATGCACCTACATGTAATGAAAATAATGTCACAATGCAAAAAATGATTAAATGTTCTTAAAAGTCAACTTAATTTTCTTCATGCAAATTAAAATTGGTTGTTTTTTGTGCACAATTCATCAGAACATGTTATTCTAAAGAAGAAAAAAAAATCTTTCAAAATCTTTACAATTATTCATACCCAACTTTCTGCAACTATTAACTATTAAACAACGTTTGTTTCACTGAAATAACCAAGGCCATATGGGCAAAAAAAAAAAAAATTAAAAAAGAAATTTTATATATATATATATATATATATATATATATATATTAACCAATATCATCATAATATCAATCTAACATGTTTAACTTTTCACAATCAATTCAAATCCTGATGGATTGAAGTGCCACTATACATGATTTTTTAATTCAATTTTGAAATTCAATATTGTGGCACTGCAAATATTGTTGGCTCCTGTATTATAAATTGGTTGTATTTTTTCCTCATTTGTTAAGATGCTATATTAATAAAAGCATCTGCTAAATTAATAAATATAAATATAATGCTGTTACATGTTGTCTTTAAACCCCTGAAAAGCATATCAGAAATATTCATTGTTTTGTTTGGTTTGGAAAAAAAAAAAAAAAATCTGGATTTTCTGTGAAAGGCACCTTTAATTTTGAGTTTGCTCTGGAACTCGCGGTCAATCTCCTCCTTATTAAACTGGGCGTTGGCACTCTCGAAGTCGAAGTCCTTCTCAAATTTCATTGGTCCGTCTCTTCGCCCGTTAAACCTGCCCCTTCCACGCTGACCGCCACCTCCGCCCCCACTCCCCCGACCCTTCCTCATTGCAGGAGCACCACCTACACAGAAAAACAATGGTTACCACACATTAACCTCATAGCCCTGCTCATGATAATGTGAATCAAGTCAGACAAGCAGAAAATGCAACAGGCAGGTGTTGTAAAGTGAATTACCTCCAGACTGCCGTTTGTTTAAGTCTTTGTTTTCAGGCCTGTTTGTGTCTGATTCCGGGCGAAGTAATTCCCGGGTGATCTTATGAAGATCAGACGCTGAAGATGAACAAAAGATATTGCAATTAATGTCTGCAGATGAAAAACTCTACAGTGAAAACCACCCCTTGACCTTATATTCGTATTAAGCTTTTAAAATCATGATTAGGTGAGCCACATGTTTTTTATTTTTTTTTATTCCAGCTTCTGTGTGTCTGTGTTAGAGAAAAATCCTAAGCATCAGCTCTGGTTCTCACCTTTGTTTTGCTCCAGGTTTTCAGCAGGTTTCTGAGCACTGAGGGCGGGTCGGGCTGCTCCAGGGCTCCTCTGACCCACCGAACTTGCCGCTGTTGCAGGGGGAGCAACTGGGGCAGTCTGAACCGCGTGCTCCAGGGTCGGGGTCTTCCTCAGGGGCTCCAGAGACGGGCTCGAACGACCTGCAGCAGAGGGCACAATCTGACTTGGACACTGTGTCCTAACCAAATAAAAGGCATCTTTTCCATGTTAAACAGAGTTTTTGTCCTAACCACCCGCGACAGCAACACGCGACGAGCATTCTATTTTGGAATGGTTTCTATTTCTGCGACTTCGCGCTGGGCAACCCAGTAAGCAAATGGGTCTAAAATCCTTCTCATAACATGATATTAAAGCCGGCATCTCACAAGCCGGATCAGAACAACTTGATTTTGGCAGAGAGTGTCACACCTACTGAATGTTTTGCCTGAGGTCTTGCTCTCTTCAGTCTGAGGTAGGGTTGCGCGGCATACCGGTATGAACGAAATATCGCGATACAAAAAAAACCAAAAAAAAAAACAGTGTGTTATCATCTTCTACCATACTACAGAATGTTGCTATTAGCACAGTTTTACAGGATGTGACATTTGAGATGAAATCAATGACAATTAATCCAATTCAAATCTCGAAATGGCCAAGTGTGATCATTAAACAGCCAAAGGATGTCATTTAATTGAATAATATACAGTCTGCATGCTTCACGCTTCAGAATAGATGAGAGGTGCCGCTGTGCTCTCTGTCATCTACTACACACACAGAGAGATCACGCGTGATGCTCATAAGGTGTGTGTTCAATGTATGAGTGGCGGTGAACACTTACATGAACTCCTTCTCTGGTGCAGCTTGCAAATATTTCAGCATTTCGTTTGGAATGGGGAACTTGTTTAAATCAATCAAAAACATGAAGAACTCAAAGTTCCGCCAAAATAAAAGCTCTATTCAACTAGATGCATGAAATTGAAAACATTAGGACAAATTTTTTTTTTTTTTACTACTGTATAAATGTTTTAATACACAACGTAGAAGCAATAATAATTAACACATTGTACAATAATGGTTGTATAATAATATAATGTAAGCAATATCACAAAAGCATGTGTACATAATATCAGCTCACTATGAAGCGTGGACACTGGGAAGCTCTGTTGTGCAGCATTTAATTTGATAAAAAATAAAATGACCATTTTTGTTTACAATTAATTATTATATTTTCATTTGATTAAAACATTTATTAATTTGACTAAACACTGTTTTGGTGATAACATAATCCAGACATTTTTGAACAGAAAACGCAGAAATTGTAAATTGTAACTACAAGATTTTATTCATTTCTTTTAATCAAGTCTTTTGTTGTGTAAATTCAACAGAAAGCTGAGGCTATTGGCGAAACAATAGAAGTAATGCATGAAAATTTTATGTTTAGTGGTTGAATTAGGATGTAATCCATAAAGTAACTTTACCCTGTGTATGTGTGTGATTGTGTATTTATCCCCACAATGTTTGCCATAGAAAGCGTGTGCCCATACGCAGCTTGGGAGAAAATGAGTTACGTTTAATAAACTGTTCAGGGTGCCTGGGTAGCTCAGCGAGTATTGGTGCTGACTTCCACCTCTGGAGTCGCGAGTTTGAATCCAGGGCGTGCTGAGTGACTCCAGCCAGGTCTCCTAAGCAACCAAATTGGCCCGGTTGCTAGGGAGGGCAGAGTCACATGAGATAACCTCCTCGTAGTCGCTATAATGTGGTTCTCGCTCTCGGTGGGGCGCGTGGTGATAAGTAAAGATTTTGTGCGTGGATGTTGCGGAGAATAGCGTGAAGCCTCCACACGCGCTATGTCTCCGCGGTAACGCGCTCAACAAGCCAAGTGATAAAATGCGCAGATTGACAGTCTCAGACGTGGAGGCAACTGAGATTCGTCCTCCGCCACCCAGACTGAGGCAAGTCAATACACCACCACGATGACTTAGAGCGCATTGGGAATTGGGCATTCCAAATTGGGGAGATAAATAAAAAAAAATAAAAAAATAAACAGTTCTGTCTGACTGTTCTGATTTCAGATTTTATTGTCATCATAATTGTAGAGTATAAATATTGCATTGTCACGTCTAGCATGGACAGACATATTCCTTGTTGCCAGAATCTTGTCGCGTCTGGTTAGGACAAGGTGTAAGACTCACAAATAAACAAAAAGCAACACAGCAGACAATAGAGAAAACGATGTATCTCAGTATCATTTAATGCGGTAAACGTCAATAGAAGACAACATGAAACATCATTTCCAACAGCAGTTAATGAAGGGTTGGACTTTGGATTTTTCCTATTCAAATTTTATTGGATCAGGAGAAGTGTGCTTTAATAATACTGATTAACATTTCCCCCCGCCAACTCAGCCTTGATTACATCAGCAGAAAAGTTGTTTAAAAGGCAGAAACAATGACTAGATCTGAGGAAAGATTATGGAAAAACTTTTTGGCTTGTGAATAAAGTGCATTGATGAATCATGCACAACAAGACCAGAGACATTTATTAAGAAAGAAAAGGGCACATTTTGATTTCATGTTGTCTTTAAACACATGTGCATCAACAGTGAAGCTATACTGCTAATTGATAGACCAGAGAAGAGTGACGGTTACAAAACTGCACTAAGTCAACTTCACTACACAGCAACGACACATGCTGTAACCCTGTGCAACACACTAAAGCCACACGTTAGCGCCAGTTCTCTGGTTACCTTCAGCTTCGTGACTCAGTGAGCGAGTGCGCGGGGATAAAGCAGAGCTCTGGGACAGAGGGGCAGTACTGCTCCCCTCGCTACTGAATGCAGGACCTGAGCTGCTTCCTGTCAGGGGAAGAAGTGCACAACCTTAAGTGTGGGCTTTAACACGACACACACTGCGAGCAAAACCCCTCCAGACAGAGACTAACTGTAGCTTTATATTTAACAGTTTTATTAGCCAGAAAAATATCCAAATATTCATATATCTCTCTGGTTTATAAGTTTCCTGGTGCATACTCTGTGCAATTTGAAATACAGCTGTGCAATTTAATGTAAACATTTTGTGGACTTTCAAATGCAACTGCTACCTGGTTTACAACAGTTCTGGTGACAAATGGTGTGAAATTTGAAGCACAAATGTGCAACTGGTACTTGTGTATATTATGTACTTTTAATTATTTGTATTTACCATTATAAATTATTTGTTATGCAGTCAAAATTTTATCAAACAGTATTGTACCTCAATTTCCCACCTGTGATAAAATTAAGGTTCCAGGTTCAATACAAGTTAACCCTTTAAGCTCGGATCGGCCTGCCAAAAAAATAAAAAATAATCGGCAAAATATTATTAGCTACAGTCTTGACATGATTTTAGTGTGATAAAATCTCTGTTCTAGTGATATTAGTGAGATAAAATCACTTACAAGTTTACTGCAGCAGCGTCATCATGGCAGCGAAGTTGTAAAATTGGGCATAACTGTCCAATGATAAGGTTAATAAGCGATTTTATCACACTAAAATCATGTTAACTAGTATAATGTTTACGTCTTGGGGATATACTTTCTAAATTGTATTGTTTATGGACTGGCCCCATTCACATCCATTGGAAGTGCCTTACTGTAACTGATGTCCTTTCTTATCAGTGTACAGTTATATCCAATTATACAACTTCGCTGCCATGACGACGCTATGGCAGTAACCTTGTAAGTGACTTTATCTCACTTAAATTGGCGAACAGTGATTTTATCACACTAAAATCATGTTAACTAGTATAATGTTTATGTTTTGTGGCAATACTTTAGAAACTGTGTGTATTTTGATGTTTATGGACTGGCCCCATTCATTTCCATTGTAAGTAAGCACCTTACTGTAACTGTGATGTTTAAAAAAAAAAATAAGGGATGAATCAATGGTAAAAATGCTTGCAATTGAGCGTAACTTGTATTAAACCTGGAACTTTTCTTTAATAAAGTACCTACCTATTTATTTACACGACTTTTACCACTTTTCCACCGATAGAGTGCCGGTGCCCAATCGGGTAGTAATAATGTAGCCAGTTATGTCACCGTTCGTCTCTCAAGTCATCGGAAATGTGGCACGGTCTTTGACCGAAGAATCTTTGGCACCAGTACCATAACAGTAAAAAAAAAGTGTTAGCTGTGGCTTGCCGTCATCTCAGCTTGCACTGAAGTACAACAAATTGCGAGTATGCCATCAAGTACAGGACGTTCTCAAAAAATGTTGACTTTCCGACTTACAAAATATTGAAAGTTTTTGCCAATAAAAGCTGAGGGTACAGATTTTTTAACACCGTGACATTATTTTTATTGATAAATAACAACTTGACTGTTGTTCTTTATTTTATTATTTTATTTTGTTTCACCAAAGAAGCAAGGGTTGTAACATCAGTGACGCTTAGGGCTGTTAGGACCACCGTGACAACCGCCCCACCACGGTTGTGGAGCGCCCTTAAATGTGTCAACTTATAATACCATGCGAAAATCTGAAATAAGTGAAATAACAGCATATGAGTATAGTGAAATATTGGATCCTTAGTTACTGTGTTGTCGATTCTTAATGCTAAAAACTTATACTTTTTCAGTTTTTTTTTTTTTTGAGAGACTTTATAGTTTTACAGCTACGGCCTATTCACAACACGAGTTGCGTATCTAGCGCAGCTTGTTCAAGTTCAGCTGTGCATTCGTTTCATTTTCTGTGCAGATATAAGTGGTAATATTATAGTTATGATGTTGATATAGCTGATTAATGTCATATAGAATGCATTTAAAAACAAGGTGATTAACCCACTAAGCAATTAAGTTTATCAGTGTTAAGCTTGTTAGCTCCCGCAACTCATATGGTACAATCCCCAAAATACTGTGACTGGATTATTTGACAAGGTTTTATTCAAAAACTTTTCCTTCTTCTAAATAAAACATTGTTAGGACATTGGTAATATCTTGGTGTTATTTATTTTACGTAATATTTTCATCAACAGTATGTTTTAAGTAGAATTGTTTAATTAAAACAATTACATTTCTTTTTTTTCTTTTACATTTTGTCAGTAATTTCGTTGACTGAACGTGTATTCAGTGCGGCTGGAAACCTCATAACCCCTGTGAGATTCTCTCTAAAACCAGACAATGTTGTTTTTTTCAAAAACGTCTGGCAACTGAAAAGCTTTCAGCCAAGGTAGGACTGAACCATTTAATTAATGTCCAGCTGTTTACTGATATTTATTCTTGTTGAATATTCAAGTTTAGCTATATTAACAGATTTTGACATTCTGGAATATTTTTAGCCGTTGACATTTACATGACACCGACGTATAAGATAGGCTATTGGTGCAAAAACAGACAGATATTTTAAAGCAAATACAAAAGTTTTTTTTTGTTTTTTGTATTATGGTATTTTGTGATATTTTACAAATTGTTTAATTTCTATTCTGTGTTCAATGATGCACTTTTTAAAGTTTGATCCACAATAAACACGCAATTTGTGTGCAACCCCTCCCCCACCCTCCAACCACCATACAACACTGTTTGCCGGTGGTGCATGGCCCTTAAAATCAATAAATCATACCATTAAATCAATTTTGTTCAATAAAAATCTTTCAACTGAATATTAAACAATGCAACACCAATGACATTTAAATTAACCAAGTAAAAAAGTTAGCTAAAATGTGAATAATTTTTTCAACGTGGTAAAACAATCACTATATGCACATTTGAGCAGCCCCTTCATCCTCTGAACATTGACCATGAACTTTTTGTATTTTCAAAATATGCTAAAGGTTTTTAACATTGAGAACACCAATGACATGAAATCAAGGGACAAATATTCTTTGAAAATTATTTAAATTATTAATTCTTTTGTTTTGCTTTTTTGCACACTTGCACTAATGCTTGACCTGCAAAAAATTTTTTTTTAACAAAATAAAAAAAAAAACATAAATAACTGTAAATGGTGTACCAGAAGAAGTGGACAAGGGTGGAAAAATGTAAATATATTTTAATTTTTTTTTTAAAACAATATAGGGTCAAATCATTCAATATTATGAAAGGTTAGGTTATAGAATGATGCCTTTTAAATGGGGTTTCTTGACTATTTGAAATCTTTTTCATGATTGAAAAGTCAATATTTTGATAATGACCCATCTCTTCTTCTTGATACACATGGTTATCCTGGCCCTACAGTTCATACAGTTTGCTTTCAATATTCTAGAGACTACAAGAGTGAGTATACTTACCGCCAGTGACAGCTGCTCCAAACGGCTGGGGTACCAGTGGAGTGGAGCTGAACTGCCTGTACGGGGCCCGACTGAAGGGGGTGTATGACTGGAAGGAAGGAGCCGCAGGGCCAGTGGTTGATGCCAGAGAGGACTACACACAAACACAAGAACAATACTGGTTAGCATTCGCTTTGCTTTATGATTGTTGGTCTTTCAGCTCTCTACATTGCAAGTTAATCACTCGCATATGCGACTAAGGGTGTGTTCACACTTGTGGTTCAGTTCTCCTGGTTCTCTTTGGTCCGGACCAAAAAAGAAAATGATACATTTAGTCCTGGTTCGCTTAGCGTTCACACTGACATTTTTAACACCGAACCTAACGATACAACACAAAAGGCAACAGGAAAAAGTCACAACCTGATTGGACAGCTTTAATGACGGAATTTGCTGAAAAATCGCTCGTTAGATTTATATATGTATATATGGTGGTATTTTTACCAGCTGAGTACAAACGAAGAGCTAATAAAATGTGTTAAGGAGTCAAAACAGTGCCAGAAATTCCTCCGTTGCACACACAAACGAATATATGCTGCAAGGACGGCTGATGGCGTTTCTGACGCCTGTACCGAACTATAATGGGCAACATAGTTCCTATGATGAGAAGAACCAGGTATGCTTGAGGTCAGTTTGAGGCAAATTACTTCCTGTTTTTGGTCCGTTTAGACGTCTTTGGTCCATGTTGCGTTCATATATCAATCGAACCGCACCAGAGTTCGTTTGGAAGCGGACCGAGACCAACTATTCAGGTGGTCTCGGTCCGCTTGTTTGGTGCACATCAAGGTTCGGGTGGCAGCGTTCACACTTGTTCAAATTAACCACACTAACAGAGCAATCGCACCAGAGTTCGTTTTAATCGAACCAAACCTGTCAAGTGTGAACACCCTAAATAACGTGCTATGTGACTAAAATATGTCTGTTATTAGCCACTGGCTTGTAAATATTCAGATTTCACTCGCCAATAGAGTTGTGTAGTGGCAAAGCACCGAGACCCTATTACTGAATAAAAAGCTGTTGATTAAGCCTCATCTTTTACAGCATGTTGTGTCTCATGAGAGTAAACACTCTGAAGGAAATGTACCTTATTTTGCTGCAGTGGGTCCTAAGGTGCTGTGGATTACGGTGTCACCATGATGTATGTCATGATTATGTCATGACCGATATATCGGTTGGCCGATGACCATGATGTATGTCATGACCAATATTAGCCTTTCACCAATATCGGTATTGACGTATATTTTACCGATATGAAAACTTTTTAAAGAACATATAATGCAGAAAACAATACTTTAGAATTGGTGTCATAGCGTAGTTTGTCCAGCAGAGTGCGCTCCAACTTCACTGTTTACAGAGCTGACTCTGAACTGGTGGCTCTGCAGACAGGGCGGAGTTAAGTGGTGTGGATTTGAGCGATCACTTCTCATTAAATTGATAACTAGTTTGTGAAATACATACTGGAAAGTTAATAAAAAATTACCCCTAACTAATAACGTTAACCCTGTCCCTGACAACCATGTCACTCATGTTTATCACATCTGTTTGCTGTTAGCTAGCTATAGTTTGTCAGTGCAGTCAGTAATTCAGCAGACTGAAAGGTAAATATCAGAACACCTTTTTGCAGCTCAGCAGACAACGGTGCGGTGGTGGATTGTGTGTTGTGAGTGTTGATTTCACGTTTCTCCGTTACCTAGTTGGTGAGACACAATGCTGGAAAGTAAATAAAGTCCATCTTTTACTCTCCGTGACAACGAGCTTATAGCTAACTAGCTAATCACATAGCTACTTTCATTGATGTCAGCTGAGTGGAAGCTGATGAGTAAACATGTATTCACCAAACAGTTTGTTCAGGATTCACAGTTTGGTACCCCCTTCAACCGAACAATTCCAGTCATTGCATTTATAAAATGTAATATTTAGAAGTCTGGTTTTCCAGACATTAAAATAGGATACGTAATAAAAGTAGATTTAATAAATAGTATATTTTCCCTGTGTAAATAACAAAATATAGGAACTGTATCTAAAATAAATGAGGTGTGATAAATACTAATACAACAGGCTGTACAAGACGCACCCTTAAAACGGCACCTTTAGATTGGTTTCATGCCGAAGAGCCACTTAAAAATAAGCTTTTTTTCTCTCTCTCGTAAATGTAAATGAGTGTAAATGCCAACACCATCATATATGTCGAGAAGGACTGATGCCTGTCAACCAAAATATGAGCTCATTGATGTCATTAAATGAGTCTACTTTTTTATTTCATCAGTTACTCCTGGTCGGAGGCTGCCGTATATATTTAGTTTATACATAGGTTTACGTCCTACATAAATGCAATGGTGCAATGCTCAAATATTTATTAGAGCGTAAATTGTGACTTAGTGCCCATTTACGCCACAACTAGGCTAAGTTGTAACGTACGTATAGCTGGGGCAACCGGCCCCTGATGTTTATTTAGCTATTTATTTTATTTTTATTTATTCTTTATTTTAATGGTCAGCCATTGACTGATACTAAACAGTACTGATGTTTATTTAGCTATTTATTGTATTTTTATTCTTATTTAAATGGTCAGCAATTGACTTATATTAAACATACAGTACTGATTTTTATTTAGCCATTTATTGTATTTTTATTTATTTTCTCAGTGTTCATCTCTAGAATTTGTTGACAATGTATAATAATAATGTCAAATGTTCTTTGATAAAAATATTTAAGAAAGCAGCCTTCTGAGTATGTTTGCATAGCCATATCGGTGCAAAATCAGTGCACAATCCACACAGAAAACGTCAGTTTTTATTCCAGCTCAAAAATTAGCTATATCGGTCACCATATCGGTAATCGGTGAATTTTCCCTCTCTAAAATCGGTATCGGTCTCAAAAATTCCATATCAGTCGGGCTCTAGTCATGATATGGCATAACTACATTTACATTGCATTTAACGACAACAAAGTGTAAAGTAATACACATTATGTAAGTTAAAGTTTCCTTTTGGCTCATTGCGTGTATTTTGTATCCAAAAACGAGATCCAGGCACTCCATTTTAATTTCATATCTCTTAATATCCTTTTTGTTATTTACAGTCGGTTGGTGGTCAAAAAGATAAAAAGAAACATTAATTTGAATCATACATTGCACGGATTAGGGCAAAACAATATGCGCTGCGCTCATAAAACCGGAAACATGCTTGCGGAGCTGTCGGTTCTCTTAAAGAGACAGCACCATTTTAGCGCTTGTAATACATATCAATGTAAACTCACTGTAAATCGTACATAAAAAAAGTGCATAAATTATTTTTTTTTAGTTATGTAGTAAGTGTAATAAATGATTAAAAACTAGGGCTGTCGATTTGACACATTAATTCAGTGCAATTCATTATATAAAAAATAATGCATAAAAAAATAATAATAATAATTATGTCCCCGGTCCGTAAAAAGGAAGATTCCTGAGCAATTCAAGCTTGAAGTACTACCTGTTTTCTCCAGGTGGCAGTAAGTGAAACTTCAGCTGTAAAGGCAACGTGCAGCTTATACAGAGAACAAACCACACTTACCAACAGCAGACAGCACAAGGATGCATTCTTGCGTTCAAAACACAGCTTGATGGAGAACAAATCCGAACTAAGGGATCTCAAGACGTGCTTTTCTAAGTATTAAACTATGTTTCACTTGATACAGCGACCTAAAAATTATATGTTTATGACGTGACAACCAAAATGAGACGCTCTAAAAGCGTATATATATTTTACTTTTTTTTTTTTTATTTGTATTATTATTTAAAGCTACACTATGTAACGTTTGGAACTCTAGTGGTTAAAAAATAAAACTGCATGCGTCTTGCGGAAGCACATTTTTCTGCGTGGATGAATGTGGTTCGAGGCACCAGTGTACACATGGATACAGGACATCTTATCAGACCACATGGACAAATAAATAACGAAAGAAAGGATGGACAGATATCCGAAAACATGTCATCTGAGCATGTAAGTGCAATATCTTATGCTGTTGTTTTTACTTATTGGAAACATTGATGTTTTGAAATAAATGACGTTACAAAAGTTAGGCAACGTTCGTTAACATTAGACATAACGATTGTTAGTCTGATAAGGTCAAACACTGTAAAGTTTTTATAACTGCAGGATATTCTGGCCAAATAGAACACAGTAGTAACTAATTTATAGATTGTCATTGTTAACAACCAGTGGTCAACATCATTTCAAGACTCACACGTCCTTGGCAAGCCTAGGACTAAAGGATTTATTTATATAAAATATTGCCGTTATAAAGACAAATACACACGTGGGCTAGCAAGTGAAAGTTCTGCATCTATTACAGTAAAATTATTGTATTTCACTACACACACACTATACATAAACCATATCAATAAAATATCTGGGTCGCTTTTAAATCCTTTCAGATCTCAGAGTTGTCGCCACCTCTGAAAAGCCAAGCCGATTTTGATTCGGGTTTTATTACGGACTCTGTCACATTCCCTTTTTGCTAGTAGACTCTGCTCTGTTCTGGGTTTCTTTGTTTTTACAACCGGTGATTCCCCGGAGATTTGCTGTTTTGAATGATCCATGGTCAGTTTTTCCTCATTCGTTGTGACAACAAACTTTCAGCTTCAGCTACTCCCACACACACGCACTACAGTAGCTGGAGCTTATTTTCTCTGTGTACGGATATGACGTCAACCCACACGGGTGAATGGCACATGTATGCAATTTCCTGTGAAATCCATCCTAACAGCTCTAAAATATAAATCATTATTATAGGTTTATCAAAGTGTATTTGGGTAAAGACATGGTTTGGAAGATGGATTTTTGTTGCACTATCTCATTAATAACATTTTGTTATTTTTTAACAAAAAAAAAATTACAGTGTAGCTTAAAATATAACTATTTATAATTATTTCATCATTATATATTGAATTATTGTTATTTGAGGGACTTTCTCTGCACATATTTATATATGTGATTAATTGCGAATCGGAACACCACATAATTAATTCAATTAAAAAGAATAATCAATTGACAGACCTAGTAACACATAAATATTTAAAGGCACAATCATACATTAAGTATTTTAAATTTAAAAAACACTGTAGGCCTAAATATTTAATTTTAACAAATAGGCTCTTTCAGCAAAAACATTTTGCATAGCAGTTTTGATACAGTATCACTTACATTATTATTTCTGTTATATACAGTTGTGCTCAAAAGTTTGCATACCCTTGGAGAATTGGTAATATATGTACCATTTTTAAAGAAAACATGAATGAGCAGGCAAAACACATTTCTTTTATTTCTTATGGGATTCATATTCAACTGTAGGTTATAACAGAATGGCACAATCATAAAACAAAACATGGCAACAAAGAAAAAAATGAAATGACCCCTGTTCAAAAGTCTTCATACCCTTAGTTCTTAATACTCTGTATTGCCCCCTTTAGCATCAATGACAGCGTGCAGTCTTTTGTAATAGTTGTCTATGAGGCCCCAAATTCTTGCAGGTGGTATAGCTGCCCATTCGTCTTGGCAAAATGCCTCCAGGTCATGCAAAGTCTTTGGTCATCTTGCATGTACCACACCTTTGAGATCTCCCCAGAGTGGCTCGATGATATTAAGGTCAGGAGACTGTGATGGCCACTCCAGAACCTTCACCTTTTTCTGCTGTAACCACTGGAGGATCAACTTGGCCTTGTGCTTAGGGTCATTGTCATGCTGGAAAGTCCAAGAACGTCCCATGCGCAGCTTTTGTGCAGAAGTATGCAAATTGTCTGCCAGTATTTTCTGATAACACGCTGCATTCATCTTACCATCAATTTTCATAAGATTCCCCGTGACTTTAGAGCTCACACACCCCCAAAACATCAGTGAGCCACCACCATGCTTCACAGTGGGGATGGTATTCTTTTCACTATAGGATTTGTTGACCCCTCTCCAAACATAGCGCTTATGGTTGTGACCATAAAGCTCTATTTTGGGCTCGTCACTCCAAATTACAGTGTGCCAGAAGCTATGAGGCGTGTCAAGGTGTTGTCAGGCATATTGTAACAGGGCTTTTTTGTGGCATTGGCGCAGTAAAGGCTTCTTTCCGGCAACTTGACCATGCAGCTCATTTTTGTTCAAGTATCGTCGTATTGTGCTCCTTGAAACAACCACACCGTCTTTTTCCAGAGCAGCCTGTATTTCTCCTGAGGTTACCTGTGGGTTTTTCTTTGTATCCCAAACAATTCTTCTGGCAGTTATGGCTGAAATCTTTCTTGGTCTACCTGACCTTGGCTTGGTATCAAGAGATCCCCGAGTTTTCCACTTCTTAATAAGTTATTAAACAGTACTGACTGGCATTTTCAAGGCTTTGGATATATTTTTATATCCTTTTCCATCTTTATAAAGCTCCATTACCTTGTTACGCAGGTCTTTTGACAGTTCTTTTCTGCTCCATATGGTTCAGTATCTAGCCTGCTCAGTGCATCCACGTGAGAGCTAACAAACTCATTGACTATTTATACACAGACACTAATGCAATTTAAAAAGCCACTGGTGTGGGAAATTAACCTTTAATTGCCATTTAAACCTGTGTGTGTCACCTTGTGTGTCTGTAACAAGGCCAAACATTCAAGGGTATGTTAACTTTTGATCAGGGCCATTTGGGTGATTTCTGTTATCATTATGATTTAAAAAGGAGCCAAACAACTATGTGATGATAAATGGCTTCATATGATCACTATCCTTAAATAAAAGACAGTTTTTTTGCATGATCAGTCATATTTTCAAAATCAATGCCAAAATTTCACAATTTCTGCCAGGGTATGCAAACTTTTGAGCACAACTGTATATATATTATTAAATAATTGTGTTAATTATTAGGTTCCAACATTGTGAATATTTAGCTAAAAATGTTTATGAAATTACAAATAGTGACAACAGCTTGCATCATATTAAAAATTACATTTCATGACATAATATGAATTGATAGAATGTGAAATTTGTACAGATTTTAAAAAGCTAAAATGTGATTAAAATTATGAAAAGTGAAATATAAAATAAAATGTACAATCCCGCATACTATATTGTGTAAAGTCATATATATGAATACTATAGATACGTGAAAAGGCCCCCTTCTCGATTTGCTTTATATATTTTTTTTGTTTTCATTTGCATTCCGCTTACATGTCAAAAGTCTGGCGAGTAAAAACAAACATTTACTAGCCAATGGTGATTCTTTCCCAACATGTCCGTAGAGGGTTGGCTCAGAGATTATTTAGCAGAGACAAGCCACTTCTATTAAAATGAATGGGAGAAATTGGAACACTCAACCAAGTAGCTCTAAGTGCCCAACGGTCAACGGATGTGAAAAGGAAGTCCTGCCTTACAGTTAAAAGAGCCAATCATCTTTTAGATACAGACATCACCTGTCAATCAACTCTAGAACATGCATGCGCATTAGCTATACAAACTGGGAAAATAAATTTTTTTTTGCCTGCTATGAGGTTTATGTATATTTATGATACCAGTAATATATATACCAGCTGATTTGAAATATGTTCTTTGATCGTAATCTTGACCAACCATTTTTGAGATTTTGGTCTTTCTCCATTCAAGTAGACAGGAGCTGCACTAGCATGACTGGAAATAGCCTCCCGAGAGCGTTCCAAATATGGCTGAAAGTGGACTGACTTGCTAGAAATACTTTGGTTGTTTTTATGTTCAGCAGATAAATCTGAACATTAAAATCAATGAGCACAACTCACCTGAACGATGGCGGGGTCCTGGGGAAGATTACAAGTGGGTTTGGGCGGCTCGCACACGGTCAGATCTTTGATGTCACTTCCTCGAAATATGATGTACTCAAAGATGTCATCTCGAGGAGGAATGGGTCTGTCCGTGGGACGGTCCTCAGTTCCAAACGACTTGACTAAAAGATTTAGGGAGAGAGAGGAAATATTAAAAGAGAACAAAACATGCAATAAGTCAAATGCATGAATTACTTGAATGCAAAACTTAAAAGCAAACTTTTACATAAGTCATGCATAAGAGGATAGCATAAGCAGACTGACTGCAACGTATGCAGCAGAAGTCTGCACAAGTTCAGTGATGAACTAAGCATCAGTAACTCTTAGCAGAGAGTGACCTGCATTCAACTGCAATTTAATATAAGTGCTGTTCCATTTATTGAGGGTATATGTGTAAGTATGTAGTGTGTGTAAATATTTATATTTAAGCAGAGCTACAGTGCTGTTTTCACTATTGATGTTCTAAAAATGCATATTGGGTGCATATGTATGAAAATACATAGTGAGAGTATATGTATTCTGATTTGCCCTTCGCCAGTGCTGTTCTCAATGCGTGTATTTATTAAGTGTTAATATGCGAATACATATTTTTGGTTTACCTACTCGTCAGGGCTACAGCTCTGTTCTCAGTGTTCGTTTATATTCAATGTACATATGTTAGCCAATATAATGTGTATACAGATATAAATGTTTACCTTTCGCCAGAGCTACAGTGCTGTTCTCAGTGTCGATGGTGTATAAAACTCCCTCATATCGAATCTCGGCCTTTGAGATCAGGCTGATCTTGCTGCCGATATAAGGCGTCCCTCCGCTCATATTTGCGTTTTAAATCACTCCTGCGCGGTTGCTCGACTCCCCTTCTCACTCTTTATTTAGATTCGTTCGTTCTAACGGCGGGTTTTTGCTTCTTTTGTGCGCTTTTCTCTCAGTGTATGTTTAACTCTAAAGGGCCGTATTCGTTCTCCTCCGCACTGAACAGATGCATTCTGGGACACATGACTCCCCCCCCACCCTTCACGTTAAGTATCGCGATAACACGCGGGATTTGAGCGTAACTCCAGTTATGTTGGGAATGACGTAAGAGGGAGTGAGTTTTTCAGTCTGGGAAATAAATAAAAGGGAGGTTTTTATAGTAAAAAGCAAAAAGCGTCTTTACTTCTATGCCTAGAAGATAATCAAATCTTTCCAAACATACATGCCATCTTCATGCATGTGTAATGAAGCAATTAATGTGTAATAAAGCAATTATAAATCACTCTTGAGAAAATATGATATTTCAAACTTAACGGTACAACTTAATTCAAAGAGCTTGTACCGTTAAACATATACAATCACATCCACAGATGCCTTGCAAAATTTAGTCTACGAAATTAATCTTTGTGTCGTCTCATTCACTGATCTATGGTATTCAGAATCTTAAATTCAGCTGTAAACTCAGATTTTAGAGTTTGTATTGTTCAGTCAACGATATTTATAAATGTACAATTTAAAATAGACTTTTTTCTTTTTAAATAAAAAAATACCTATTTTTACATTTGAAAAAATAATTTCGCTTTCCAAATTTCTGTAGCTATTTCTGTTTAATTTATTTAGTAATTTAATTAAAAAGTTATGACCAAATAATTTCGCTTTCTGAACTTCTGTAGCTATTTCTGTTTCATCTATTTAGTAATTTTATTTAAAAAATATGACAAAATAATTTCACTTTCCAAACTTCTGCAGCTATTTCTGTTCCATTTATTTTTAAATTAAATATATATATAAAAAAAATGAACAAATACTTTAGCTTTCCAGTCTTCTGCAGCTTTTTATGTTTAATATATTTAGTTACTTAATAAAAAAAATATGACAAAATAATTTTGCTTTCCAAACTTCTGTAGCTATTTCTGTTTAATTTATTTATATTGTCTTGAAACGGAATGATATATTCTTCACAAGGTGACATAAACTTTATTTCATTTCTAAAACAACAACAACAACAACAACAACAACAAACAACAACAAAAATCAACAACATTATTTATTTATTTTTTTACCTTATTTTTTCCTAATATAACCTATCTATCTGAATCATTCAAGAGGCATAGCCTGGTCATTTAATTTCTATAATATCCACAATACAATAATTACAAGTAATAGCCTACAGTTATAAATAATTTTCTTTTCTTTTCTTTTTAAATAATACAGATTATACAAATCCTTTTCATTATCATTATGCAATGCCATTAAAACATAGAAAAGAGGTATTTGTACATAGTAACATTCACAACATCACTATCATTGCCAGTGCCTTACGTTGTAAGGGGGAGATAACTGTTTTGCTCCTCTGACGTCACACCCATTCCCACAATGCCATAGTAACACGACTGCGCTCTCGAGCTCGTGGACGCGCACCAGCAGATCAGACAGACAGCCCAGCACACAGAGCGAACATGGCGGGTGCCTCCGACCCTCTGGAAGACATGCTCTTCTCCGAGGTGGACGAGAAAGCCGTGAGCGACCTGGTGGGCTCCCTGGAGTCTCAGCTGGTGGGCCAGAGCGATGAGGCCACCGCACAGCCCGAAAACACTCACCCGGGCTGCGCAAACACACACCCGGGCAGCGCGAAGCAGCAGGCGGGAGGAAGAGCGCAGCTGCGTGCCAGTGTAGACAGTAAAACAGAGCCACCACCACAACAGCAGCAGCAGCAGCACGGGTGTACAGTTGCGGGCAACGTGGATTCTGACCCGAAAGAAGCCAGCATGGAACAACACGCGAAAGCCTTGGAGAAGGAGAACACTATGAAATCACATGGCAACATCGTTATCATCACTACAGCATCTGATGGGGCACCGGGCAACAAAGGCGAGAGCCCGAGGGACACCTGTAAGAAACACCCGTCCAATACGCGCTCCCTGCGGAGCGTAGCATCACACAGTCTCAATGGCAACGGAGGAGCCGCAGCATCAGCAGCAGCATCACCCACCACATCCAACTCTCCTCCGGGTACCGGATCGACCGCCGTCACCCTGCCGTGCCCGAACAGCACGACTTTTACCGTGTCTAGTAACCCTCAAGCGATCGCGCTGGACCGTGGAACGCCCACTATCGCGCTGCAGCGACTCCCGCGTCATATCATCGCCAGCATCGCGCAGAACGGCAACGGCACCACGGTGACCGCGCTGGTCCAGCAGGGAGCCCGGATAGGAGCGGCGGGCGCGCAGGTGAACCACAGTAAAACCGCAGACGCGAAACCAGCGGTGAATTTGGTCTCTAGTCCCGCGCCGACTTCGGTGACTTCTGTTCCTGTCAAACCCAGGGCGGCTCCGATGAGCCCGCTGATCAGACCTGCGCAGACGCAGCCGCGTCCCGCTACACCTGCGCAACAGAGGATCGTCACACCGCAGCTGATTGTAAGACCACCCCAACCACAAACTACTATTCAGCTGCCACCTGGATTCACCATCCCACCAGGTAAGAAGGGTACCAATAATCTTCTAATGTCTGATGTAAAGTATGTCAAAAGTTTGGACACAGCAACTTAAAGGTGCATCCTGGGATGCTTTTTAAACAGGAGGCTATTGAAGGAGTTTCCATGTATGGACACTTGTTGGGTGCTTGTCCTTCACTATCTGCTCCAAGTGAATCAATTAAAAAATAATGACATTTTTAGTTTAGTAAAGAAATGTATAGGCACAGTTTATATTGGTCTACTAATTTCAAGCACGTAAGACTTATAAGACATACAGTATAAACATGTACAGCCTAATGACATACTGTAGGTCAGTGGTTCTTAACCATGGGGCTGGGCCCAAACTTCCAACTTTCTTAGCAAACTTCAAATGGGGCCGCAAAATGACTTCAAATTATAAGTAAGTGATATTAAAGTAATCTAACTTAATCAAAATGCTGAAAAACCTCAAACTTAGTTAGTTTGCTTGGTCCAAACAAGAGTTAGTTTCCTCCACCTGCCCCCACTGGTCTCTGTTCACATCATATTATTTGGGCCCAAACCGTGGTCCGATTGCATCATCAACATAAAGGGATAGTTCAATCAAAAATAAAAATTCTCTCATCATTTACTTTGTGTAAACGGAGCCAGCTGGCACGTGATAGCTGTGCAGTGTGCAAATGTAACCGGTCCTACTCGACCCGGTTACAGTGGTGCCGTGACCCGGATGGGGGTGAGGTTTAGGGGGTGAGTGTAATGGGAGCCGGCTGGTATGTGATAGCTGTGCAGTGTGCAAATGTAACCGGTCCTACTCGACCCGGTTTCAATGGTGCCGTGACCCGGATGGGAGTGAGGTTTAGGGGGTGAGTGTAATGGGAGCCGGCTGGTACGTGATAGCTGTGCAGTGTGCAATGTAACCGGTCCTACTCGACCCGGATACAGTGGTGCCGTGACCCGGATGGGGGTGAGGTTTAGGGGGTGAGTGTAATGGGAGCCGGCTGGTACGTGATAGCTGTGCAGTGTGCAAATGTAACCGGTCCTACTCGACCCGGTTTCAATGGTGCCGTGACCCGGATGGGGGTGAGGTTTAGGGGGTGAGTGTAATGGGAGCCGGCTGGTACGTGATAGCTGTGCAGTGTGCAAATGTAACCGGTCCTACTCGACCCGGATACAGTGGTGCCGTGACCCGGATGGGGGTGAGGTTTAGGGGGTGAGTGTAATGGGAGCCGGCTGGTACGTGATAGCTGTGCAGTGTGCAAATGTAACCGGTCCTACTCGAACCGGTTTCAATGGTGCCGTGACCCGGATGGGAGTGAGGTTTAGGGGGTGAGTGTAATGGGAGCCAGCTGGTACGTGATAGCTGTGCAGTGTGTAAACCTCACTCCCCTGGCCTCAAGTAGCACACGAGTGACTGACGCTAGGGGCTGAGCCTTTAGCCTCCTTGTTAGCGTGCTCACCAGTTCAAATCCTGCTCAGAGTGGGTCAAGTAGGACCAGTTACATTTGCAGAATATCTCAGCTCTGTTGGTCCTTTCAATGCAAGTGAATGGTGGCCAGAAATCTAAAGGTCCAAAAAGCATATAAAAGCAGCATAAAATTAATCCATAAGACTCCAGTGGTTTCTCTCTTAACTCTCTTTTATTAATAAAGCTGTGTATTGCCAATTTTCTTCACGATAAGAAATACACAGTGACACATGTATTATGATTCAATAAGTCGCAAGCCATCACGTTATAATCTAGCTGCTCTCGCTCGTCGTCATTAGAGTGTAATGTGATCTCGTGTTACATTAAATGAGATCAAACGACTATTTGACAATGAAAATTTTTGTCGACAATTTTTTACTGTCGACGTTGTCAATAACGTCGACTAATCGTTTCAGCCTTAGTATTAAGATGCATTTCGGGTGATTCGATCACATGTAGTCATCCCTAAATACTGGTCTAAACGGGGTCTAAAACGTTTTGTGATCGGATCATAGAAACGACATACGAGTGTCCATATCACATTTGAGGTGTAAACGCTAATTCGTCCTTTATGCGTCCCGACAGCAGTGAAGCGCCACCCCTCACCTGTCAATCAACCACTGCGCTAAAACAAGAGTTTAAACTTTGCCGTTTACGAGTGGCTTTAAAAGGAAATAACCGTCCGATCTGAAACTTTTAAAAAGCGTATACATACACAATCACGAGAGCTTCACGGATCTTCTTTAGTGTGTCTGATATCAACACAGATGAAAAGCACGAACACCTGAAGCTCCTTTAATACAGGTAATCCACTAAAATAACGGATAATTCTGCTTGATGTTGCGTTTGTGCTTAGATTAAATTTCAACCGCATCTGGGAGAAACAGTGTGCCGTTTTCCTGACATTGTTGTGCTTTAATATCATGCAGTAACACACTGACATAGTGATTGATGTATGTCGTTATAAAACAGAGACACTCCCCTCCAAATCCAAACACAAGTGGTCACTGGAGATGCATTTAAGTGACCAGGTGTAAACAGCGATGTGTCTCACCGGACCACATGTGATCGGATCACCCGAGACGCATCCTAATACCAGGTGGAAACAGGGTCTAAATTTCTACAATGGCATCTGAAACTTATTGATTTTAAATGATGCTGCATCCAAGCCACTAGGTGTCAGTGTAAGTCCAAGATGACACAAAGACAAAAGTTACTGAGTGCACCTTTAAAGAACACTTCATTTGCAAATAAGCAAATAAGAAGCCAGAAATAATACATTTACATATATAAAATAATAAATAAAAACAACAATGAAATGCTGCTAGACATGAACAAATATGGCATAGAGAAATATGGCAGAATTATAGCATGTTTATTGCATTTTCTCATGATTTGTAAAGTTTTACTTGATTTGTTTAAATTGAATATGTTTACATGTCTGGGTTACAGGTAAATAACTCTCTCTCTCTGTCTCTGTGTGTGTGTATCAGGTATGGTTCTGGTGCGTACAGAGATGGGTCAGCTGGTGATGGTTCCTCAGCAGGCTTTGGCTCAAGCTCAGGCCCAGAACAGCATCTCACCCCGACCTTCCACACCCACCACCTGTACCACATTTAGGGTCACGACCCCACAGGTACAGTACATACACACACCTGCTGAATGTTCTAGAGCAACAGTAAAACATGATGTTAGATACACACATGACATTTCACACCACTATTTAATGTTTAGTTATAAAACTATAGAGAGTTACGGTTCATCTGTACAGTACTGCTCATGCTTTAATTTTACTTTTAGATGTGTAAAAGTCTACATATTGTGCTGAAACGTGCTAACACTTCAGAGGGTGTGTTAAGGGACCGTCTGAAAAGTCCACACATAAAACTAAAACTAGTGATTTTTTTTTCATTAAAAAACAGAAGGTTCAATATAAATGTTCAATTTGATGTACAAAATTACACAGATCCAACAATGTATGATTATAAAGACAAGAAGTACAGGTGAAGGAAAAAAGTAAATAATTAAAATAAAGTAAATAAAAAAACAAATGTAAAAATACATATAAACCAACACAGATGTATACATAAGATAAATAATCAAAGAAATAAAAATAGTTATATTTTTATAAGTCATAGGTCAGGAAATTTCTCAGCATTTAAGAAACGATTTACACTTTTTATTATTAATAAATCAAAAAGCATTTATTGCTAAAATTGTGAAGGATGTGGTAAGGGACCATCTGAATACATTTCTTGGTATTATTCATCTTTAGTGTAGTATTACTGACCGGTACTGCCACTCCCTATGTGCATATTATGCAGTCTGCATAGTGCACCTACTCCCTACGGGGTCACCATCTTACCCTAGGGGGGCACCAGAAAATCCACCAGCTGCCGCTCCCTATTTTTCACAGTCCGATGTTGGCAGGTATGGCTGAAGTGAGTATGACAATGAATGAGGAGAAAATATAGACATTTTGAATTTGAATGGAAAACCAAAAACTTTTCTAGGAATAGTGATTTAGAAAGTAAATTAAAAGTAAAATAATTAGTTATGTGATTACTTTTTAGATTACATTTTTTAGAGAAGTTATTAGTCATTTGTAGTGGATTACTTATTTTGAGTAACTTACCCAGCACTGATTGGGACGATACTTGTTGAATATCAGTTTGTTTGCTGTGACACAAGTTAGTCCAGTGTTTAACTTTCAACAACACTTGAGTTATATGTTTGTTTGTCCCTGATAACTATGACAATTCTGCTTAAGGAATGAAAACCCTTCTCATTAAATTAAATCTGTCTATACCAGATGTAATATAATACAAATTATATATATTTTCAGTAATATAAAATAAATATGGATTGCAGCACAGTTCTTTACAAAGTAATAATCAATGATCATAATGCTCGTTCAAACGATGCATAGATGATAAATCCAAAACATTTTCTTTGTAACATTATTATTATTTTTTTTTTAATTAACAGGATAGTTCACCTAAACATTAAAATTCTGTCATCATTCATTTACCCTCACGTTTTTTCAAACCTCTTTTAATCTCTTTCTTCCGAGAAACACAAAAGGAGATATTAGGCAGTATGTAGGTCTCAGTCAGGCAGTGGTGGCTCAGCGGTTAAGGCTCTGGGTTACTGATCAGAAGGGTGGGGGTTCAAGCCCCAGCACTGCCAAGATGCCACTGTTGGGCCCTTGAGCAAGGCCCTTAACCCTCTCTGCTCCAGGGGTGCTGTATCATGGCTGACCCTGCACTCTGTCCCCAGCTTGGCTGGGATATGTGAAAAAAAGAATTTCACTGTATATGTGCGATAAATAAAATTAATTATAATTATTATAGTCACCATTCACTTTCATTGAATCTCTTATCCAATGAAAGTGAATGGTGACTGAGGTTAACATTTTGCCAAACATTTCCTTTTGTGTTCCACAGAAGAAACTAGGTCATACAGGTTTGGAACAACTTGAGGGTAAGTGTAGATCATTTTTATTTGTTTATTTATTGTAGAGTTTTGACATGAAGATGAGCTCATCGTAATAGTTGCATGAGTTGACCTCAGTAGTGATAAAGTGAATGTATAAATCATATGTAGTGCTGCCATCTAGTGGTGATCTTGTGGTACTGAAATTAAAGAATTTACAGTGACTCAAACGTATGAATGATTAAAACATTTTTGCTTTCTTAAAACATTTCTGAATTCTGCTTCATTCTGTAATGATCACAGAGAGACATTACACACTGAGATATGATATTAATAATACTTTTATAGAATCACTGTAACATCAATTTTTGCTTCTTTTTTTAATAAAATGAGGGACTTCAAATTATTATTACTATTATTATTATTATTATTATTATTATCATTATTATTATTTTATTTTTTTGTGTGTGTGGTTATCAACATTACGCCACAATTGCTGTCATTTGAGCATAACTTGTATTGAACACGGAATATTCCTTTAAAACTGTTGACACAGGCTCCTGAGCACATATCAGGTCTTTAGTGAGAATTAAACAAATTTAGATTCATTCTTCTTAAATTTGAGTTCTTCTGTCCATAGCAGATTTATATAACAAAAAAGTAACAGATGGGAAAAAAATAACCCACTTCAGCGATTTACTAGTTACATGATCATTTTAATTTTAATAGTTTGTTATGTTTCAAATATAACACTTCTTCTACATAATGATATCTATAGCGTTTGATTGAATAAGTCCACAAGAACTTATAGTAAGCAGTTCAGTGTATCCATTCTGTAATGAGCTGTTTAACATTGTATAAAAGCTTAAACAGTATTTACACACATATCACAGAATTAGATCCTCTATATGCAGAAAAAGTTTCTATTTATCATCTTTGATTTCGGTTCATCTTTGTGAGTTGAGCTCTCACAAAGAAAATATCCTCTAGTTTTTATTTATAAAGTTTACAAGAGCCAAGAAGATCTTTTATAGTGATGAATAATGGTGTTAAGTGTTATTCGGTTGTTTTCATTAATATTTTAGTTGGTTTGGTTTTCTAAAGACTGTATAAAAGAAATGGTTTAGCTGTTGATTTATTTTTTGTTAGCTTATTTTATTTTATTTGTTTTTGTGAAAAGAATTTACAGGTTGTGACCACAAGAGAGCAGCAGTCCTCTTTATCTTAATTTTGTCCGATACTTATCGTACTATTATGTTTATGTTGCTTAAAAAGGAAAAGACATAATATTTAACAATAAACACAGATTATAAATAAATATAATTATAACGATGATAACAATGGCAGAGAAGCTTGTATTGTCATTAAAGGAATAGTTCACCCAAAAATGAAAATTCTCTCATCATTTACTCACCCTCATGCGATCCCAGATGTGTATGAGTTTCTTTCTTCTGCTGAACACAAACAAAGATTTTTAGAAGGATATTTCAGCTCTGTAGGTCCATAAAATACAAGTGAATGGGGTCCAACACATTCAAGCTCCAAAAAGCATATAAAGTCAACATAAGCATAATCCATATGACTCCAGTGGTTTAATCCATGTCTTCTGAAGCAATCTAATCGGTTTTGGGTGAGAACAGACCAAAATGTAACAAATGTTTTACTGTACATCTTGCCATTACAGTCTCTAGGCATGTGCATGCATCAAGCACTAGAACGTGTCTCCAAGTCTCCAAGGAGACTGCTGATGTCAAGATTTATAGTGAAAATTAAGTTAAATTTTGGTCTGTTCTCACCTAAAATAGATTGGAATACTTCAGAAGACATGGATTAAACTACTGGAGTCATATGGATTACTTTTATGCTGCCTTTATGTGCTTTTTGGAGCTTCAAAGTTTTGGACCCCATTCACTTACATTGTATGGACCTACAGAGCTGAGATAATTAAAACAATTTTTTTTTTTTTTTTTTTTTTGTGTTCTGCAGAAGAAAGAAAGTCACACTTCTGGAATAGCATGAGGGTGAGTAAATGATGAGATAACTTTATTTTTGGGTGAACCATCCCTTTAGTGCAGATCTGATTCAGCCTCAGGTTGCAGTGTTTACTCTTTGCCATCAGACGGCGCCAGATACTCTGATTTATTTGTGGCTCCACATCTCAACACAACAAAACACCAACGTTAACAACAAATCAGGCCATTCAAAATGTATAAACATGCCAATAATGGAACAATTTCTTATATTGTCCTAACAAAGCAAGTCAGGAAATTTTTAAAACCCATAATAAAATTAATTGCAGTAATGATTATAGTGCTTTACAGCACGAAACACTAAACAATACAAAGTTTTGCTGTGTTTCACTATAGGTTTTTATGTGGCAACGCGTTCAGCCAAAGTTTCTTCAGTTGTTGTTACTACAGAAAACTAGTAGTATATTGGTTTGTGATCTCCTCCAAACAGTTTGAGAAGCTTTCAAAATCTTCTTATTATTTTGTGTAATTACATTTTTATTAAAAGTGTGGTTTTCAAATACCATGTTACCACAACTGTATTTACTACAGTATTTCGGCAGGAACTTTTTGCTTCGGGAATGATTCCCTGCTGATCGAGCAGCACTTTTGTCTCGATGCTTGACAAACTCATGTCTGCGTTGTATTTATTGAGGTGAGAGTTTATATTCCCCGGTGTCAGCCTTCATCCTGCTGTCAGTCACTTTGCGCTTCTCTCCGGCGTTTTCTGCGAGCACAGCGGCGGAAGACGTTCTACTTTCCCTCCGAATGCGTTTAATCATTTATCCTCCAACTGTCTGAATGTTTTAAAAAGTGAACAGAACTTTCACTGCGAAGTGAGAAATATGCGTTGATGGCAGTGCTGTCAGTGCTGTCAATGTCTGTACATGTGTGTGGCCCTGGGCCCTTCCTTGTCTCAGGGGCCCCAAGGCTGTGCTTTCTCTGTAGGCGCCAAGAGACACACATCTGTGGAGAGAGAGGGTTGGCAGTGCCCTCTTTTACCCTTTCTCCTTCTGGTAACACCCCCCATGTGTGTTTATATAAGGGCTGGGGGCTGATCGTCAGAGCTAAAGCTGTAAAAGCATGGCTGGATGCCATGGCAGAGGCCGCAGTGGCTCTTCTCTGTGGTGCCCGTGTGAGGACTGGCATCCAGGACTCTGTTCCCGCTCCGCTGGTTATTCCTGAGTGGTGCTGGGATATTTAGTGGCTCACATTGTAGCGTTGCCCCTCAGCGGGGGGATTTTAACACATTTTACCCCCCTGGACACAATGATATCAGGAGCTGCAGTAGAATCAAGCCTCATAAGAGCTGTTTTGGTGTGTGGCTGCTTTTCTGGAAACCTCCAGTGATTTATGTGACAATGGTTCTGTTTCAAACCCCATAGTGAGCTGCCTACTTAGACAGCATTATAATTAGTGTGTTCTAAGATAGCAATAAACTCTGAGAAAACATCGCACACTCTCTCAGATTATAATATCAGAGTCTGATTCCCTGCTCTTCCTCTATTAATGCTGCTCTCAACACTTTCTTTCTCTTTTCCTCTTCTCCTTTCATTATTTTCTTTTCCTCTTGTCTTTTTTATCTCTCTTTTGTTCCTCCTGTCCTCCTGCAGTCTCCTGTAAGTGCTCAGACAATTCGGCCCGCTCCCACGGCACAAACGAAATTGGTCCAGTCCAGTTCACCCAGTGCTGCAGCCCAGACCAGCACCACAACCGGCCCTGCTGTGAGCACCTGACCTGTCTGTCTCTCTATCTGTCTGTCACTCTCTCCTTTTATCCTCCTATGCACTTCACTGCCTGTGTTTATAATCTTATTAGAGTCAGGTGTGAAGAAATGTCAACTGTATGTGGCCACAGAGTTTAAGAAGAGAAATTTGGTACCTGGGACAAGCAATTTGATGTCTGTCAACACTGAAAGCGAAAATGCTGTCCAACATCACACAAGCACAACCAATCAGAACATATTTGATGTTTAATAGGGCTGAACAGTCTGGTTCTGGAAGTAAAAATCCCATTCATTTTCTTCACAAGGGCATTGATTTCTTTGTTGTTGATTTTTTTAATTAGTTTTTATTTTCTCCCGTTTTCTTTCCAATTTGGAATGCCCAATTCCCAATGCGCTCTAAGTCCTCGTGGTGGCATAGTGACCTCAATCCGGGTGGCGGAGGAAGAATCTCAGTTGCTTCCGCGTCTGAGACCGTCAATCCACGCATCTTATCACGTGGCTTGCTGAGCGCGTTACTGCAGAGATGTAGCACGTGTGGAGGCCCACGCTATTCTCCGTGTTCATCCACGCACATCTTACCATGCGCCCCACCGAGAGCGAGAACCACACATTATAGTGACCACGTGGAGGTTACCCCATATGACTCTGCCCTCCCTAGCAACCGGGCCAATTTGGTTGCTTAGGAGACCTGGCTGGAGTCACTCAGCATGCCCTGGATTCGAAATCGTGACTCCAGGGGTGGTAATCAGCATCAATACTTGCTGAGCTACCCAGGCCCCCTCAAGGGCATTGGTTTTTGATAAACCTTTAAAGACAAACCTATCTTGCCTCTGAGGTTGTTAATTGATGGTAAATGCTTCTGTTGAAGCCAGCCTGATCTCATGAAATGAGAAGTGACAATGGCAACATGTTTGCTAACCAAAATTTCATGCTTCATTAAATGTTTGGCTGCAGTTTCCCAGTGAAATGTCCATCGGGGAGTGCCAAAAGTGAGTGAAATGATGTTGTAATAAGAAGAGGTTTTAAGGTGAATGTTAGATGGAGGTTTTAATCAGTAAAACGTACCTCCCTAATCTAACACTTTAACCTAAACCTAACCAATAGTGTTCAAAAAGATAAATGAGAGGTGAACAAAACAGACATCCTTACCCTAGCCTAAACCTAACCGATAGTGTTTTAAAATCAAATCCGACATGAAAATCACATTTACTGAAGCAACCATGTCATTTTGGGTCGCTTCTATGGCACTTTTGCTTCACTTTCGTTTCAAGTGTGCTTGGCTGGACTCAAGGCTCTATCCCCAAATCCATAGTCCAACACTCTATCAGGTGAGCTACCTCAGATGTTAGTCACATTGGAATAAGTGTGTAAATGCAGGTGGGTGTGTAATACAAGCGTTAAAATTTACTGTTTTTCAAATTAGTTTTGATATAATAACATAGCAAGGTGTGAGTAATAGTGCGAAAAGATAAGTCTTCATAAAGTCATAATCAGCCATAGTGCCTATTATTTGTGTGAAAGTGAATAATATGTAGTTGTTTTAGCGCCTCTAGTGTTAATTTCACCAGGAGACTGCGGCGAAACGTAGGAAGCGTCATGTAAAACTCAGTTTGCAAAAATTTAGTTATAGTACCGCTCATTTTATGAGACTAGGTTGGTTGAAGCCATCACTTAATGTCATTTGAATGCTGTTTTTTAAGAATCGTGTTTAATAGCAGAATTCCTGGTGAAGGACTACACTAGCTATGAGAATCGTGGCCAACAAAGTGCGCCAAACAATCTCTGCAGCGACCGCCCACTTTCCGGATTCACTATGAATGATGTAATTGAGTCCCTACACTCTCAAACTACTGCAAAAGTCTGAAAATTTTGCAATAAAATGTAGTATATTATTTTTATACTATATAAACAACAACATTTAATAGCTTTATAATTTTATATTTTTCCATGAAATTCATGAAACTGGAGCATTCCCTCATTAAAGATGTTAAGTACACAGTTTTGTACCTTTGTCTTTTTCTCCACTTTTCAAATACTTCTTTTTGCTTCAAATCAAAGTTTGTAATGCTGTGACAGAGCTGTTTTTTGTTTTTGTTTTTCATGGCTTAGAACTCTTTTATGAAGGATTTTATGAAATCTCAAATGGAAAGAAATGAATGGGGAAAACACTTCTGGAACCAAGACGGCTAAATAAGTGGGCGGGCACTATTTTGTACCAATTAAATTTCAAAGTGGGTGTGGCAACTGGGTTTGACACTGCAGAAATAGAATCCACGCAACCGACAAAATGTCCTGTGAGTGCAAGATGATGTCATCAATATTTTTGGTTTGTTTTCCCAGAAAAGAAGACTGTAAATTTAAATACGTACTTGTATATCTGCTTAAATATATTTTTGCCAACTTTTAGGAGTACATCAGCATAGATGATTTCAAAGCTAACAGACGTAGACTAAAAACCACTAAAATCTAATTTTAATTGTACCCCTACAGGTAAAATATTTGCAAATTTTTTCTAACAATGCATAGTTGTTACTACTGTGTTTTTTTTTTAAGCATGACTGGAACACTTTATTGACCAATCAGAAGTCAAGTACAATCTAATTTCAACTATACATTATTAGAGTTTTATTTAAATTTAAATGTAAATCTGCTGTTCACTTCTTGGGTAATCCATAAAGTCTTGTTTTATATGATTTATTATCGTAAAGATAAGGAACAGACAATAAAAATATTCATGGCCGCAAGAGACAGCACAGGCGCCTTTGGAAACAAAACGAATTGAACTTTTTACTTGTCAGGTGCAACACTCACATCCACTCACAACCCTCTCTTCCTCTCTACCCTCTTGTGTTTGTATGTGAAGTGTTGTCCCGCACTCTCGGGACACGCGATGTGACAGCGCACACTGCGGCGTCTCTCCTGTTCTCCTTGGCCTTGCTAGCAGGCAGACGTCAGCTCGCGTTTATCTCTGTGTCTCTGTTCCTTCCTCCTTCAGAAGGCCCCCGTGGTGGCTGCCGTGGCAGTGACAGCTGCCCAGCAGGTCCAGCCAGCCTTGGGCCCCCAGGGGCCCCTCACTCAGATGCCACTGGCCCCGCAGAGCACAGCCACTCCAGCCCCCGGAGCCCCGGTCGTCTCCCAGGTCTGTGTGCCCTCCTGAATCATATCCTGGCACTTTCTCTCTTTATCTCTGTTTCTTTTCAAGTGAGTGACTGTTTGGCCCCTAAAGCTGAACTAGTTAGCTGACAGGACTTGGTTAAGCTCCACCCCAAACCACACACACACACACACACACACACACACACACACACAGACACACACACACACACACACACACACACAGCTGCCAACATCTGACACACACAGATATACCAGGCTACACCACAGATACAACTGGACACACACACACACACTGATAAATATAAACAAACACATGCACACACACACACATGGCAGTGCCAGTGTACAAACAGCTGAGTGGTAGTAAATTGTGTGTTCATCACATCTGCCAGCTCACAAAGAGATGCATATCGCAAATTACACATCCATGTTCACATACACTCACATTCATTTTCACATTTGCATGAATCTCACAAAACGTGTCAACAACATGCACAGGTCACATTTCACACCAAAATCAAAAGAAAGAAATAAGATTAAAATTAAGACATTTTAAAGGGATAGTTCACCCAAATATTTTCTCATCATTTACTCACCCTCATGCCATCCCAGATGTGTGGGACTTTCTTTCTTCTGCAGAACACAAAAAAAGATTTTTAGAAGAATATTACAGCTCTGTAGGTCCCTACAATGCAAGTGAATGGTGACCAGAACTTTGAAGCTCAAAAAATCTAATAAAAGCCACATGAAAATAAATCTCCAGTGGTTAAATCTTTATCTTCAGAAGCGATATGGTGCGATAAAGTGTGCTTCTGAAGATATAGATTTAACCACTGGAGTCTTATGGATTTATTTTTATGCTGCCTTTATGTGATTTTTTTGAGCTTCAAAGTTCTGGTCACCATTCACTTGCATTGTATGGACCTAAAGAGCTGAAATATTCTTCTAAAAATCTTTTTTTTTGTTCTGCAGAAGAAAGAAAGTCATACAAATCTGGGATGGCACAAGAATGAGTAAATGATGAGATTTTGGGTGAACTGTCCCTTTAAGAACATTATGTTTTTTTGCATTGTGATTATTTTCATGACAATAAGGCACATTTTCTCCCAAATTCTTATGCAATATATATATGTTATATCATACATATATGATATATCATATACTGTATGTAATAAGTTTTCTTCCAAAATCAAAAGAAAATGTCAGAAATTAAGTTTTGCTTAAAGACAGTAACAATTAAGCACAATTCACATTACCGTAATGCGAAAACAAATCTCGTTCACTTGAGATCTGGATGTTTTACTTTTGAGTATTTATATAATTCTTTTATTTTCACGCATTATTTTCATTAGATTCTCGTTACTGTAATAAAAGAAAAAAATATTGTAAAATATATGAGATTTAGATAAAGTAGATTATCATGGGAGTATTTGCTGTGATGCCTATCATGGTTTTCATACACAAATATTACTGTTCCAGTAATGAGAATTTAATGATAATAGCCCTTGAAAATTACAAAAAACTTTACACATTACATGAATGTATATAAACAATAAAATTGTTTAAAAGGCTTTATTTCTTTTATGCAAAATATCAATTAACTGGACATGTTTTTTTGTTTTAGATTTACCCATTCATGCATTTAAACAAGGTTTATCAACAATATTTTTGTTTCCGTGTATACAACAGAACGATCCATTTGTGTGAGTGTAACACACGCCACCAGTCTTAAAAAGAATTTTGATTGACACATTCTCTAACCTCAAATGATTGACAGTTTTGTAGCATTTAAATGGAATTCTGTGTATTTCATTAAAATACTTTATTTACCCCTGAGGGATAATCGCTAATCGGCACGGCAATAAAAGCACAACAGAGCGCGTCTGTCTGAGTCAGAACCGAATGTTTACTAACACGAGAAGCCGTCTTAATCCAGACACGCATTTCAACTTCGTGTTGTGTCATTATGAGTCTGATCTGCTCATAAACACACTGAATGTAGGATTCAACATGTCTAGTACAACTAAACGTTTGCTCTCATTCTGTTTAGCAGGAGATGCAGGAGAATGTGAAGAAATGTAAGAACTTCCTAGCAACGCTGATCAAGCTGGCATCCCATAATTCCCCTTCGCCAGAGACGTCTCGAAACGTGAAGGCGCTGGTACAGGATTTACTGGTACGTGTGCTGATTCTGATGCATAACGGGAATGTTTACAGCAGAGCAGAGTGAAATATCTGTGCTCTTACAAGTTGAAGCTATTTTTATGATTGTTACAACACAAACAATTACTTTGGCTAATACCAGAGACATCAGCAAACAAAAACTGCTATTTCTTCAAATAGTCCACATAGCCATTTTTTCTAACTCGTTAGAGAGCATGTTGAGACATAAAATATCTACTGACATTTACTTTTTTACACAAAGTATGTATAGTTTGTATTGAAAATGAGTAACAGACAATATAAAAATGTGACAACAACACTTAACGCTCTATTCGTTCTATTCATTAGTTAACCCTTTAAGCTCGGATGGGCCCACCACAAAAAAAAAAAAAAAAAAAAAAAGAAAAAAGAATTGTCAAAATATTAATAACTACAGTCTTGACCTACATAAAATAGGTATCATTCGAAAGCTTAGAAGCTCTACTTTGAAATGCATGTAGGCATTATGACCAAAACTGTACAAGTGCTTTGAAATTTGCAGACAAATCAGAAGTGCTCCATTTTGATCATTTATAAAAACAATTTGCACTGTACATATTATTGCAATCAGTAAAAACATCAAACTCATCAAATAGTCATGTGTCATGTAATTTGAAAGCTCTCAAGAGTAGAATACAACCAGCCTATTTGTTTTACTCACAGAGAAAAATATAGTCATTTATATGTATATGTATAAGTATATGTCTTTTATAATTATACTGGTGTTGCTTATATGCCACGTTTTGCTTATAACTTCATAATAAATAAACTGAACATAAATGACCACATACCATTACTTAGAGGTGGCGAATATCTTTCAAATGAGCCCACACACAGGTAATCAATGATCATTAATGATCATTAGATAATCCATATGAAGCACAATGTCACATATGGCCACCAGGAGATGGCGCCAAGACACAGACTCAGTGATGCAGACTCTTTGAGTCAAAAGGCACTCGTTCTGTGAAATCTCATTACTAAATTAATGTCTCCATGCTATGCATACCTTTACTCGTTATTGTATTTGCATGTGTAATTAGTTCTTATGTACAATTATTATGTTTTTATTGGTTTGGAGAGGCTTTTGGACACCTGGAGACATTTTTGGACACTATGATAAATTATTTTTGTAATGCTATAACTTTTGGTTGCTTTGTCGTATCAACACAAAAATGTTCTCAGTTGCAGTTGACATTATTGGGAACAAAACAAAAGCAGTTTTTGGAGTCACCTTATTTACACCCAGAGATACAGAATGTCAAATCAGAAACATAAGATAAAAAAGTAATTTTTTGGCTCAATTTATTTTTTTTATTTTTCAGCAGTTTCTTTGGCTGAAAGTCTCGCACTTGCTCCTCCTTTTTTTTTTTTTTTTTTTTTTTTTTTTGTAAGCCTTTAATTTTGGGTATGCCGCTGAAACAGGAAATAATTAAAAACACCCTCCGAGCTTAAAGGGTTAATGCATTAGGTATAATAAACTAACAATGAAAAATGATTTTTTTTTAGAACATTTTTAAATCTTGGCTAATGTTTATTTATCAAAATACTTTTATTTATTGTTTGATCAAGTTAGTTCATATTGTATAACTAATGTTAACGTATGCAACTTTTAATGTAAAACATGTATTAGTATTCTTAAAAATTCACATTTACCAAGATCAATAAATGCTTCTAAAGCATGTTAACTATTGCATTAACTAATGTTAACAAATGCAACCTTATTGTAAAGTGTTACCAATGTTTTTAGTTATACTCAGCTCTAAAATATTACTTTGGCTAGAAATGGTTTTTTATGAGTGTAATATCTATAACATGATTTAAAAAATAAAATCTTATCCAGTGCCCATAAATGACTGGAAAGGTCATTGAAAAGTCATGGAAATTCATTGGGGAATTCATAAAGGGCCCTGTGGGCTCTCAGTTGTATCTGTGTCTCCTGTAGGGGGCAACAGAATCAATTCATACACCAGCTGATTTTTATTTCTCAGTGTTTTTCAAGTTCATCGAATCATCTCACTCATTAGGTCATGTTATGTAATATGGCAACTATATTGAAACAGTATGTCCCGTTACACAAATATAATCCCTGCTTTTGTTTAAGGTCAAAGGATCATTTGTTTTCATCTTACACTAATCACACTTGTTTTCCTGTAGTTCCGTATGCATGTTTATTTCACTGTACACATTCAAATCCAGCTAAACATCTGAACATATGTTGTCATCTGCTCTCAGGATGCAAAAATTGACCCAGAGGAGTTTACCAGCCGGCTTCAGTCCGAGCTGAAATCGTCTCCACAGCCTTACCTGGTCCCTTTCCTGAAGGTACGTCAACATATACGACAGAACAGAAAAACTTGGATAAAAAATCGACTAAAAATATTGTAATTTAAACTGCCACCAGCCTTAAAAAGACTTTTGATTGACACATTATCTAGCTTCAAATGATTGACAGTTTTGTAGCATTTAAATGGAATTCAGTGTATTTCATATGATAAAAAAAGAAGAAATAATTAAACCATGTTTTGCCCATGCTCTACTGCCGACCAGAAATACTGTTCTAGAAAGGGTATTCATACTTGAGTTCTCTTTTCTTTTTTTTTCTTTTCTCCCATTTTCTCCCCAATTTGGAATGCCCAATTCCCAATGCGCTCTAGGTCCTCGTGATGGCGTAGTGACTCGCCTCAATCCGGGTGGCGGAGGACGAATCTCAGTTGCCTCCGCGTCTGAGACCATCAGCCCGCACATCTTATCACGTGGCTTGTTGAGCGCATTACTGCTTCACGCCATCCTCCGCGGCATCCACGCACAACTCACCACGCGCCCCACCGAGAGCGAGAACCACATTATAGTGACCACGAGGAGGTTACCCCATGTGACTCTACCCTCCCTAGCAACCAGGCCAATTTGGTTGCTTAGGAGACCTGGCTGGAGTCACTCAGCACACCCTGGATTCTAACTCGTGACTCCAGGGGTGATAGCCAGCGTCTTTACACACTGAGCTACCCAGGCTGCCCATATTTGAGTTCTCATAAAAGAACCAGACTAAATAAATAAAGAAATCAGTGAAACACAGAGGAAAAAAAACATCTAACCGCTGTGCACATTTTTGTTGTTGTCCAATTTGTGAAAGAGTCAGCTCACTTTTCATCAATATGTTTTTTAAAAACCCAGATAACTTGAATATTATGTTACTGTAATATAATAATAATAATGTTAAGTTTATAAATTATAATAGATATATATTGTTATTGTATAATAAAAATAAAATAATAATAATTATTATTTGTATTTTTTTAATAGTAATTTATTTCTTTAATAATTTCTTAATTTGCTCGTGGCATTGCTATGCAGTCAAGTTTAACCCTCAGGCCTTTATTTTGGCGGAAACCTGAAGGAACTGAAATTTCTGTTGTTTGTAGGTGAGTTGACAACAGCCTTTTAATGTAGTGAAATGCTCTCACCTCCTTTTCTGTCCACAAAAACCCGGTGTCACGGGATTATTTTAGAATTGAATAGTAAATTGTAGCGGGCAAACATATGAGAAATTACGCAAATGTGCAATTAAAGTGAAACTGAAGCGCTTTAAAACTGATGCAACTTTTTCAGTGTTAAAATACTTTCTTCTAGAGACAACTGTAAGTAAGCCATTCATAGATTCAATGTCTCGAAAACAGTAAACACTGTCTCTGTGGCGCTATAAAAATTCCTGTGTTTGTTTTGAGATACCCACTTAGACCCGCCCCAACAACGTTACTGGACCAATGGCATGATTTGGGGGCGGGACTATCTGACTCTTTGAAAAACTGCAGGCGAGGGGTGTATTCAGAAAGCTGTTTTGAAAACATTGTTTATTTTTGCAATTCCATTCAGCGGCGCTTGTGTCGCAGAAATGACATACTTCAGCTTCAAATATAATTCGCACGTCAGCACACCGAACAGAACTCAGAGCACATCTGTCACTCAGTGTACCAAATAGATACCATCACAGAACCGCTCTGAAAACACATGTGTACTACACTGATCCCGTTTACATGTATTTAAGAAAGCACTACACACTACAGACAAAACAGCTGCGCAGTGCGCTCATAAGTGCATTTTTATGTTTATTTAATAAAAATCGCAGCCCTCACGGTGCGATAATCGCAGTGGGTCATATCACGATTTCGGTTAATCTTTCAGCCCTAATACACATGTACTTAAAGGGACAGATCAGTTACTCACCCTCATGTTGTTGTATGACTTTCTTTCTTCTGTGGAACACAAAAGGTGATTTGTAAGAATATCCTGGCCATTCTTTCCATACAATGAAAGTGTAAAGGGACTACAGGTGTCAAGCTACAAAAAAGCTTTATTTCAAGTCTTTTGAAGACAAACAACAGCTTTGTGTGAGTCATTGTTGTTCACTGAACATTAAGGTTTAAAACAACATGAGGCTAAGTAAATGATGACAGAATTTTCATTTTTGGGTGAACTATTCCTTTAAACACACACCCTCACAAACGACCACCATCTCTGACACGACTCCATTCCTGATGTCACAGCGTTCCTCGCGGCCTTATCGGTCAGTAGCCCGCAGCCGCGTCCAGCCAGGCCGAATACGTGTCACATCCTGCCCGCTCCAGTCTGTAAACGCAAATACAGCCACACTGTCATGCGAGGTTAGCTTGCTTACATCAAAATCCTCCAGAAATAGACATGAGCAGCCCGCGGTCTGCTCAGGGGTGTGTGGATTCTTTCTTTGATTACTGAGGTTAATGATCTTTGTCGGACTGTTCGGACACTATGAGATAAAATGACAGTTTACATACAGCACTGATTGCATGTCATGTTTAAAGTGAACATGAAATGTACCCTATATACATGTTCTTGGTCTTATTGTGAATGATTCATCAAAGCATGTTGTTACAGGTAAAACAAATTTTGCCTTTGTGATCTTTCATCAAAGTGTAATGGGATTTTTTCACTTGTTTTATCATCCGCCAAATGAAAGTTGTGAGTCAGATTACTTAGAAAAATTAATAGCACACCTCTCGTCAACAAGCCGCAGGATTTGAGGTATCATTTATGTCTGTAGCACAAACTAGTCGGAATGAGTTATGTGCTAAAGTTTCAAAATTAGGGTTAGGGGTTTGTTGAAAATCTCTAACCCTAAATATGAGCAATAGGAATAGAGATGCTTGCCATAGCAAACACCACTAAATATAAATTAAAAGTGGTTTGTTTTACAACATTCGAGACTAATACTGTGTGTGTTTGTGTGTCTATCTGTATGCCTGTGTGTGTTTAGAAAAGTCTCCCTGCATTGCGTTTGTCTCTACTGAACAGTCAACAGTTGCTCACTCAACCTCTACAGCCAAACAAAACCAGCATCTCACCCGTCCAGATGGGTGTCAGCATCCGGCCACATCAACCCAACAGCACCACTGTAGTGCCACAAGTATGCTCTTATATCTCGCCTTCTCTCCAATTTTTATCTCTTCTATTATTTCATCTTTTTCTCTGCCATGCATACGTTTCCTTTTGTAACCATGTATCAACAAAAAGAATGCATAACCACACCATAACTAGTATGGAAAATTGGACGTCTTTTGACATCGTTCAGACTACTATGTCAACACACTTTAATGTTCACAATGTAACGCCTTCTCCTCAGTCCATCTGGACCATCTCTTGAAACTAAAACTGCAAAAACAGCTCCTAAAGAAATTGTCATGGTATTGATATCACTACCATGAGCTCATTAACATATGACCGCCCACATTTACACAAAGATGTTAGCCAGTCATAACCAAGGAGGTCTGATATATAATGGTGTAGTTATGGCATCTACAAGCAATCTTTGTCCCTTTGATAATTAAATGTAGAAGTGTTAAAGGTATAATACACAAGAAAAAAATTATTTTTGCTGCCTGTTCAATTTACTTAATTAAAATAAACCACAAGCAATACAATTCTAGAACATTTTGTTACAACTTGATTTCATTGCGTTCTATCCATTTACATTTTTTAAAATGGAAGTTTACTTAATCCATTTGAGTTGGGACTACATGAATACTTTTTGTGGTGTTAATGTAGCACTGATGAAAATGAGCAGGGGATTTCCATTTCCCTGCATGCTTTGCATGGGACGCGAAAGGGAGAGTAAATGTTCAAATTTAGTGTTATTTTATGTGTTTTTGTGCAAGATGAATATAAAGGGGGATACTTGTTAGTGTTTACTGTTTTGTTATGTTGAGATTTAGAAGAGTTTATGTTATGTTGTGGGAGTTTTAGGGAGTTACCATTATGGTAAAGAGTGGAGCTTGAGTTAACGATGAGGACAGGTAGATGGAATGTATCAGGCAATTATGGAATTGATTGCTGGCTTCAATGAGCAAATGTTGTGCTAACCGTAGCATAGTTACTAAACGATGCAGTACAATGCAAGTAAATGGTGGCCATAACTTTGAAGGTCCAAAAAACACATAGAGGCAGCATAAAAGTAATCCATTTAAATCCATTGGTTAAATCCATATCCTCAGAAGCAATATGATAGGTGTGGGTGAGAAACAGATAAATATTTAAGTCCTTTTTTACTATAAATCTCCACTTTCACTTTCACATTCTTCTTCTTTTGTTTTTGGCGATTCTCATTCTTGGTGCATATCGCCACCTAATGGGCAGGGTGGAGAATTTATAGAAAAAAGGGCTTATATATTGATCTGTTTCTCACCCATACCGATCATGTCGCTCCTGAAGATATGGATTAAACCACTGGAGTTGTGTGTATTACTTTTATGCTGCCTTTATATGCTTTTTGGTCCTTCAAAATTCTGCGAATCCACCATTCACTTGCATTATATGGATCTTTGTTTGTGTTCCGCTGAAGAAAGAAAGTCATACACATCTGGGATGGCATGAGGGTGAGTAAATGATGAGAGAATTTTCATTTTTGGGTGAACTATCCCTTTAAGAAAACTCATTTCAAACACTTGGAACCACTGTCCACGATTAAATCGAGTGTAGTCAAACCCGCCTGTTAAATTAGTAATTACAAATTGGTCATTAAAAATAGGAGTGTTTTTAGTGCAACCCTGAAACATTATAAATGGACTTTAGAGGAAAAATAAAATGCTACAAAAGTGTATCAACTTTAGGCACTTTTAGCACTGTGAACTTCAAGAAAGTAAAGCCTTATTAAAACATTTTTCTCACAAATCTTTTAAAAATGTGTCTACTGACAATGTCCAACAGTGTATGTGCATGCATCACAGGAGATTTATATCATTTTTGTAATTTTCTCTGAAAGTCATGAACATTTCCACCACATCTCGAATTCTGTATTATGATTACCAGTAATAGAATTACGTGGTGGAAATGAAGGTGATAGATATTAAATGTTTAATGTTTTCAAGTCGAATGGCCGACAAATTTTTTTTTTTATCTTACTAATGCTAATTTCATTTGTTTTCTTCAAATATTACTTGTCTCATATTTGATCTCAAGTATGCTCTTCACTGACACTTTTGTCGACTTGGTAAACAAGTACACTAACTTTTGACAAAGTTTTATTAGGGTTAACAATGCTTGGTGTGGCAGAAATGATGCCACAACTGTGGGACAGTTATAATTTTTGTAAAATGTATTTTTACAAAAGGGTTTACGTTTATTTAATTCTTTGTTTAGATTATCATAGTTTTAAACATTTAATCATTTGTATTTTTATGATGGATTTTCATAGTTTAATATTATGGGTCTGTGACAAGGCTAAAACAGTCAAATCTGTACATAAAAGGCATTGGAAAAGTAACAAAAATAATGATGAAGGCCTGGCCAAAAAGTTCTAAATCAGTTTAAATGTGACCTTTATATAACAAAAAGAAAAAAGTTAAAATCTGTTAATTTAATAAAAATCAAGCTTTGACACATGAGAGCATCCGAAGTTGAACAAACACCCACATAGTACAACAATATACTGTTATGGGAATGTTCAGTCAGCTCAGGGTAAATATGTGTGAGTAAACAGATGATACTGTCATAAAACTACATTTGTTTTTCTCTTTCTGTGATTTTTCAGTTGCTGTGGGCCCTCAGTTTGTGTCCTGTAGCATTCTAAGGTTTTTCAGTATCTTTATGTGATAATCTCCCTGAGGTTTTATTTCTCAGAGCTGTAATGTGGCGACAGACAGTGTGTCCGGGCAAAAGCAAACAAGTCAGAGAAATATGCAGGCGAAGGGAAAGTGGAATGGATGGATGGGATTTGCTCAGGGCGGCACTAAGGGACTCGTGCGGCATCGAAGCGTCTCTATTAGTGTTTTTCCCGGGTTCTGCCCCTCTCTACACTTTATCATTACCTTGTTTTCTTCCTCTCTCTCCACTGTGCTGAAAAAAATTCCAGCAAAATATAATGTTTTCACTCTGTAATATGCCACATTACGGAAGTTGAGAGCATTGTGAATGCTGTTTAATAATGTCTTTAAGCACCAGAGGCATATCTGACCCGGTTATTGTTTATTTAAAAACTGTAGATTGTAAAACTGCAAAAATGACAAAGTAAAATGAATGTAAATTCTGTGTCGGTTGTATCTTTTTAGGGCATTAAGAGGGCGGCGGGTCCTGGGGCTCAGATACGGATGCCTGTAGTCATCACACAGACGGTGCGAGCGGCAGGTGAGGACACTGCACACCCGAGAGACTTTTTAATCCATAATTTGTTCATCAGCTTTTCATTTCATTAGAATTTATGCCAACTAACCTGAACAGAAGACAATTTCTGTGAGAGGAGAGAGATTCATATATTATGATATTAGAAAATTAAGGGAAAAGTTAAATTGTTTTAATTCTGTCATCATTTACTCATCTTTGTCTTAATATGGAAAACAAAAGGAGAAATTTAGCAGAATATTCATTTTGATATTTTCCATACAAGAAAGCATAGAGTGACCAATGGCTGTCAAGCTCAAAGAAAAGCATAATAAATGTAGTATGAACATAGTCCATAAAACTTGTGCACTGTATACGTATATAGGGGAAGATTTAACTTTAAGGAATAGTTCACCCAAAAATGAAAATGTTTCCATCATTTACTCACTCTCATACCATCCCAGATGTGTATTTCATTCTTTTTCTCTGCAGAACACAAAATGAAGATTTTTAGAAGAATATTTTAGCTCTGTTGGTCCTCAGAATGCATGTTAAGGGGTACCAAAATTTTGAAGTTCCAAAAGCATATAAAGGCAGCATAAAAGTAGTCCATAAGACTCCAGTGGTTGAATCCATGTCTTCAGAAGCGACATGATAGGTGAGGGTAAGGAACAGATCAATATTTAATTCCTTTTTTACTATCCGTCTTCACTTTCACATTCTTCTTTTATTTTTGGCTATTCGCATTCTTCATGCACATCGCCACCTACTGGGCAGGGAGGAGACTTTATAGAAAAAAGGACTTAAATATTGATTTGTTTCACACCCACACTTATCATATAACTTCTGAGGACATGGATTAAACCACTGGAGTCGTATGGATTACTTTTATGCTGCATTAATGTGCTTTTTGGAGCTTCAAAATTTTGGTACCCATTCACTTACATTGTATGAACCTACAGAGCTGAAATATTCTTCTGAAATTCTTCATTTGTACTTAGCAGAAGAAAGAATCATACACATCTGGCATGGCATGAGGGTGAGTAAATGAAGACAGAATTTTCATTTTGGGTGAACTATCCCTTTAAATTTCAGTCTGTTCCGCACACAAAGCTTTCGGATGACTTCAGTAAACTTGGAATATAACAAATGAGTCTACTTATATGGTGCTTTTTTGTCCTTTTTGGAGCTTGACAGACCCTGGCCCCTATTCAGTTTCACTATATGGAAAAGGTCATACATGTTTGGAACGACATTAGGGTGAGTAAATGATGACTGAATTTAATTTTTAGATGAACTATTCCTTTAACTTGACATTAAATATTCTGAAATATTGGCTTTGCTGGTCAAACTAAAACCATGAAAGACACACTCAAGTTTACAGCGCCTAGAGAAACCACATACACGCTCATTCAGATGTGCATACAGATTTGATCTGTTTCTCTCTCTCTCGCTTCCTGTTCAGCATAGTTTGATCCGTTTTATGTTTTAGCCCTTAAATTGGATTTCAGGGGGAAAGTTTCTAAAAATACTATGTCCTGTAGCTGTAGGTGAAGAACATGCCTCTTAAAATCACATTCAAAAACACGCTGCCAGTCATTGTGTGTGTGTGTAGACACATTCAGGACTGTATTGGAGAATGCTGAGAGACAAACAAGAGAAAAATATAGAGAAAAACAGAGAGATACATAAAGATAATGCAGAAAATCAGATTCTTTCCCTCTTGTTCTGTTTGTTTTCGAGCAAATCTCACATAAGAACATGTCCTCATGTTTCATATATAAATACATATGGAATATAGACTCATATTTCACCCCAAAATGAAATGAAATAAAGAAAGAGAACTAAGCCTATTTTTAAGACTTCTGAGAGTTTTTGCATTATTTACATGACAATTGAACACATTTTTACTTACAGTGTGGACCGGACAGATGAATTGCTTGTTTCTGGTGCACCTAGTTAAAACGCCATGTAATGCAAAATAAATAAACGAATGAATGAGTAAAAACAAATCTCATTCTCATTACTGTAATGCAAAAACAAAAAAGCAAAAAAATAAAAATGGATTATTCAAATTGTAAAAATATTTATACATCATTGTAGTATTTTTTGTACTGCCTTTAATTTATAATTAGAAATTGTATTAAAAATTTCCACTTTATTGCCATAAAAATGCAATCACAATGTTTTTTTGCACAAAAACCACAATGCAAAATAAATAAATAAATAAATAATTCTTAGTTCTCTTTATGAAAAATATAATTTCTTATTCATCCTTCTTTTGATTTTGGAGTGAAATGTTACCAGTTACCAGAGTAACAGCAGTGGTCGTGAGGCACACAGACTTATATATATATTTGATGAAAATAGATGTTTAATTTCACGATAATACTGTCTTGTCGTTTCCAGGTACTTTAGGGAAACCAGTATCCATACAGACGTGCAAAAGTCCTGCAGGAGTCACAATCCAGCTCTCAGGAAACCAGAAAAACAAACTGAATGATCCTGGGGGCGGCTCTTTCAGGTATGGAGAGGTTTGAAGTGTAATACCTGCTGCTGACACACGGGAGCAGCATTTCACTGGGCTGCTTCTGATGTCTGCAGGCATCTCTCTCAGCTAGGGCCAACCACTGCCACTCTCATCCACCCATTCCTTCTGATTTTGCTTTATTTTCTTTCTCATTTGTTCAAGACTGTCACTCTGTTCTTGACCGAACACATGAGGGAGCTTAAACTGAAGTAGATCAAAATCCCTTTTGATTGATGTGTGTGACAGAAGACTGTGTAGCAATTAGTGTAGTGCTAACACATACTGTTCTGTACTAGAAATTAAACAGTTCATTGAGTGCATAGCTTCTTGTTTTACCTTTAAACCAACAATCACTGCTATGTGACTATGACAATTTAAGACATGTGCACCGCTTAATTGCCAAGTGTGTATACTCATGAGGGTGCGAATAGAAAAACTCATGGTAATCATAGTTTCTGCCAAAATACCGGTTACTTCAATTATAGTTACAATTAAAGGGATAATTCACCCAAAAATGGAAATTCTCTCATCATTTACTCACCCTCATGCCATCCCAGATGTGTAGGACTTTTTTCTGCTGAACACAAATGAAGATATTTAGAAGAATATTTCAGCTCAGTAGGTCCTCACAATGCAAGTAAATGGTGGCCAGACCTTTGAAGGTCCAAAAAGCACATAAAGACAGCATAAAAGTAATCCATATGACTCTAGTGGTTATTTCCATGTCTTCAGAAGCGATATATTTAAGTCCTTTTTACTACAAATTCTCCTCCCTGCCCAGTAGGTGGCGATATGCAAAAACCCCCCAAAAAAAACGTGTTCTCGTTCTTGCGCTCTTGCGAAAATCAGTCTTGCCTAACTACCTTGAAAGAGTGAACTCTGAAGACATGAGGACGTAAAACACATCCATGCGAGTTTTGAGATGTGCTGCGATATGTATATTCAACCTCTTAACTATTTTCTTTTTTTGGTGGGTTAGGGTTAGATTAGGGTGATGATGTCAAACAAGTCCACAAGAATGTAAGAAGGCAAAAAGAACAGACACTGAGAAACAGCAGAAATTTATAGTAAAAAAGGACTTAAATATTGATCTGTTTCTCACCCACACCTATTGTAATGAGTCAACAGAGTTGAGATCCAAGTGCATCTTTTAATAAACGTAGTAATTCAGACAGTCAGGGGTAAATCACCAGCAGCAGTAATATCAAAGGCAGTCCAGAGGGGTATTCAATAAACAGGCAAGAGATTGGGGCAGGTGGCAGACAATCGCAGGTTATATCCAGGTAAAACAAGGCAGTAATAGTAGGCAGGCAGCAACAGATCAAAGACAGGGTAAACAGTCCAGAATAATACACAGGTAATTCAACAAACTAAGAAAACGTTCAGAAATGTCAGCCTGGGCAAAACAAGACTTTGCAATGACAGCGAGTGAGACTTAAATAGCTGAGTGAATTGGAAACAGGTGAACAGGTAATTATTGACAGGTACGGGGATCCAGAGTTCAGAGAGTTAAAGTCAAACCCCATGTGATGGAGCCCTCTGGTGGTGAGCGGGAGGAACAACAAAGGAATTCATGACACCTATCATATCGCTTCTGAAGATATGGATTTAACCACTGGAGTCGTATGGATTATTTTATGCTGCTTTTATGTGCTTTTGGACCTTCAGTGTTCTGGCCATCATTCACTTGCATTGAAAGGACCTACAGAGCTGAGATATTTTTTCTAAAAATCTTCGTTTGTGTTCAGCAGAAGAAAGAAAGTCATACACATCTGGAATGGCATGCAGGTGAGTAAATCATGAGAGATTTTTTTATTATTGGGTGAACTATCCCTTTAAACTGTGTTAATTTGGTATTTGCCACTAGGTGTAATCAAAGTGACAGAAATACTTTTTAAACTGTAAGGGGCTGTTCACAGCGAACACTAAAAAACTGTTAGACGCAATTCCACGAATAAAAGACAACGCATGTTGTGTCTCGAGATGTGTTTTAAACAGAAGTTCTTTTTAACTTGACACTCTCCTGCACAAGATGCTGAAAAACAGCAAGATGTGGAGCAATGGTCAAAGATGTCTGCATGTGTACATAGGAAAAAAAACCACAAAAAAAAAACAGTGTGGACAGATACAAAAATGTGTTTGGTGCGAACTGCCACTAACACTGTTTGAGGACAATCCCATGTTAGTTTATTATGATTTCACAGTAGTAACTATAACTGTGGTAAAAAACTATGGCATTTCACAAGGGAAGTGAGTATTTTTTCTGTGTGTATAAGGGACAGATTCAGTGCCTCTCTCGTGATACACGAGCTGAACAAATTTATTTGTAAATTGTTTCTAAAACCATTCTTAAATAAATGTATGTCAGAATCGTAGGCAAACAGTGGCTCTGTTCTATAGTCAAGTGAGCTGCCTACCTAGACATCATAGTCGTGTTGCTGAGGTAAAGGCTGTTCAAAAAGGTTGACCACATGATTATGCTGCCTTCTAAGATACCTCATTTTGTCAAACTGCTTTGGAATCAATTATGAGCCAAGTCTCTTGTGTGATTCACATGAATAGTGCTCTTTGTGTGACACATGGACACGTGGACACATGCGAATAAAGAACACTCCAAATCAGTCGCTTATGAGGTTCCATTACAGTTAGCATGCTGCCTTGAAAGGTAGCTGCCTATTTAGTGTGTAGACATCAAGGTAGCTCAAAAGGTTTTGGAACAGAGCTATTGTGTTTTATGTGTGTGTCACAGTTCACAGAGTTCACTGAAATGGCTCTCTCTCTCCCCCAAGGGTGTCACCCGCAGGCTCTGATTGATGAACCAATAAATCTTTAGCAGTGTAGCTAATTAAGTTGTCAGGTTTGCTTGTTACTGACGGCCTTCTACTCAATGGCGAGTTTCGTGATTATGATGTTTTGGTTGGCTCTCCCACCCTGATCAAAACCAGTCCACCAATCGGTCTCCAATGCTAGCTGTGTTTTAGTTTAGTTACCATAGTAAAATATCCCTATTGGCAGAAATCCTTGTTTTTATTAGTATTGTTTGCTAAGGAAAGCATCACTATTACTATTGCTCATACAACTCTTTCAGGTTCAAGGGCTCCTAATAAGATAAGATAAAGTTATAATATTTATGACTTCTAAACTAAACTGTTGAATCTCTCTTGTTTCTGTTCTTTGTCTTTCGGTGGAGGCGCGAGGCAGCAGCTATGCTAACGTGCTAACTCTGTGTCGCACTAATCGTGTGTGTCAGCTCCCACCGCGGTGTCAGTACTCATATATGGCCTGCCCAGCCCGGGAGAGGCATGCGGCCGTCGCAGCCCTGGTGGGGGGGCTCGATGCTGCTGTACGCGCACACACGGGCACCGAGGGTGGCATGCATGCGGGCACAAGATGCCAAGGGGCTCAGTGTCAGAAACAGAGGTGCAGACGCGGACGCAAATGAGAGTGGATCAGAGTGAACTTTGACCTCTTTAACCGTAGTGATGAAGTTTTCAGCAGGGCCCCGAGCGCTGCTCCCCTGCTAATGTGCTGTAATTAGGACACTGTTACTAAGGCAACGGGAAAAGGGAGAGAAGTTATTGGGTGGAAAAGCTGCCACTCAAAGCAACGGAATGTCACGCCTGTGCAAAAACTTGAAATGAGCAGTGACTGACTGTCAAAGTCAATAGCTTTACTCTGATTTGTTATTTATATGCAGAAATATATAAAAGATAAAAGGTCTTTCAAAGGTCTTCAAAACAAGTCCGTCAGGCAAAAATCGTAAGCCTGATTGCTTGGAAAAGTAATAGCACACCTCTTCTCAAAACAAAAAAAATGCATGATTTTGAGGTATCTTTCATGGTCATGGCACAAATGGAGAAGGTTACACACCAAGTTTCATACTTAGGGCAAGCACCACTTATTATGGCATAATATGACTATTTACAATGTAAAGAGATTGATGGTTGGTTGTGTCATGGATGGACAGGGACGATGATGACATCAACGATGTGGCATCTATGGCCGGGGTCAACCTCAACGAAGAGAGTGCTCGGATCTTAGCAACCAACTCCGAGCTGGTGGGCACACAGATCCGCTCCTGTAAAGACGAGGCATTCCTACCTACTGGCTTGTTACATCGACGCATACTGGAAACAGGTACAGTATTAACCTACACACACCTGAACCATAGGTGAATTATGGACCGGGCCAATAAGGCCAGTGCCGCAAGGTCTCGTGGCCCGGGGCCCGTCAGAGGAGGGCCTGGGCTGCAAGGCCTCGTGGCCCATCAACTTAAAAAGAAACAAACAAATGTTTATATACGCTTAAATATGTGGGCCCCAAAGCCTAGACAAGGCTCATATCATATTTGATACATGCTTTATAAAGTCTCTACATCATCAACATGATCAAAACTTTGCTGAAAATCCTGTTATATGCAATGAACTAGATGTCTGCTGCCTCCTGATGAAAGTTTCCGTGCTCTTCTGGAAGTAGAAGATCTTGTAATTTTATTTCCAAAATGGCTGCCTTCGTGTTGTGATGCACTTATCGCTCTGATGTGAAATCTTTTCTGATTTTGATAGAGTAAAAATAACAATAACGTTTATATTGCTACTGATATTTTAAATTGAGTATTTACTGAATTGAAGCAACGTGTGCTAACTTTTCTCGTACATTATTTAATAGAAAAATCGTGTTGAAAATGTGTGTATAAAATGTGATACAACAGGGTTTTGGGGTATATCTCTTAATCATCATTACATTACATCCATGTCCATCGCAATTATAATAATAATAATAATAATAAAAAAATGAGCTTTGAAAATACTGACATAAAATTTTAGAAGATATATTTAAAGTGTGGACAGCTAGTTACTTTACATTTACATTATAAAGATCTCATGGTTTTATATTACAAGCTATTATAATGCCATTTTACTATAATATCTTGAGACAGCAAACATCAGTATAGTTTTTTTTGTATAAAAAACATAATTGACTTATTAAAAAAACATAATATTGTATTTGATGTGCTGAATTGTAATGTCATATATTTCTGTAGAGCAAGGAGAGGAAGTTATCATGGCCAAACTCACTAATATTTGGTATCACTGAAAATCCCAGGGTGTTCTCTAAACATGCTATATCTGCATGTTTTCCCTACATTACAAGGAAATAGCTTGGCTTAGGTGGTTGGGGAAAATAAAACATTGATATTTTATTTTCACACAAAAAATTGTGTGAAAATGTATTGATTAAACTAGATGCGTAAAGGTTGTTGAGACAAACTATAATCATGGTTTGACAAAACCTTGTCTGAAAGTTTAAAATAGTTTTAAACGCTTGAAGTTAGACATATTTACAGGTCTTACAGTCAGAAAAAAAGCATGAGCATTCCAAAACAAACTCAGCTCATTTGAACATTTTGCCAATGTAATGTAGTCTTGGGGATTTATGGCCACTTTGAAAGCAAAAATAAAGCCTTCGCAGGTCACATGGTTGGGAGTAATAATAATGGTAGCCAAGCTGTAGGGTTGTTCCAAACAGAATTTCTAATCAAATAAAATGACCACTATTTTTGAGCCCCACACCTTTCAGCCCTCCAAAGCTCTCACAATGGAGGGTGAAGTCGTTGAAGGGAATGGGGTATAGGGATGATCACTTCTGAATAGAACGCACCCCATAATTCAGATGAGTAAGAACAGATACAGCAGCGCGAGCCAGAACTGCCTAAACTCTTTGCAGAGTTTGTTGGATGTAGCTTAAAAAATTGAAAGTAAGTTCCAGACACTTCCATCAAATAGCCTTTAAACATAAGCAAGAAAACAGTGTGTATATTTGAAAGAATTTAGTTTTTTAATCAGATTTGAGTGAATTATTTGGTGCTGTTACATTTATGATCAAAACTTTTCAGTGTGTACACTGCATTGCAGCCCTCTACAGATACATGATTGGAGACATTTTAATCACATTTTAGCTTTTTAAAAATGTACAAATTCTTTATTCTAGCAATAATATGAGGAATGATGAATTGCATATGGTACCATGGTGATGCCACTGTGTAAAATGTCATGTCAGGTACAGATTTTCAACAAAAAATATTCAAAAGATTGGAACCTAAAAATGAAAATAAAATTACACATCTAACGTTTAACTTGTGCTATGAAAAAAATGGCCTTAGCTGTCCATTGTGACCTGCATGATTTACCTCAGTGGGCATCAACAAATAATTATTACTATTTTATACTAATACTATTGCTAGGTTAACATGTTTATGGAGCAGGGCTCTGTATGGGTTTCACCAAACCCATTCATAGATTCTGTAGGAACCTATTTGCTAAATTCTTCAATATTTAAAGTGTTCGATAAAGTTAAAATATTTCATAATGGGGGCCTGGGTAGCTCAGCGAGTACTGACGCTGACTACCACAGTCGCGAGTTCAGATCCATGGCGTGCTGAGTGACTCCAGCCAGGTCTCCTAAGCCAGGGTTTCTCAAACTTTATTGAACCAAGGACCCCTTTCAAAACCCCCTTTCGGACCCCCGCCCCACCACCACCATCACAAGAAATATGATATTATTTACAAGAAGTATAAAAATACGTTTAAATACATATGATATAAAGCGATGGTCACTGCTGAAAGAAAATTGGCCCCAGGGACCTCACTAGTCCTAATCGGCCCCTGACCTGAACCATATCAACACACCAACACAAGCTCTCCTCAGGGCTGCAGTCACAATATTACCATGCTTACCAAGTTCACACCTGTGTGCTAGCAGAGTAACCAATCACAGGTGGAGTTCATCACATTAACTATGGGTCTGTCTGAATCCTTCAAGACTACTACAAGACACGCCCACTACAAGGCATGCCTCCTCCAAATAACCAGCGAAATCCTGTAATCTTGAAACAGTTGGATGCCACATTCATACTCTGTGTTTGTTGTGTTTATCTGGAGTCCTGCAGCAACCCTACACCTTCACCTAGCCATAACTACAAAGATTTAAAAAACTAAAAGTTTGCAAAATCATTAAATATACCGCAAATTAAAAGTTATTTTGAATACAATGATACCACTGTATCACTAGGTGGCTACAGTGAGAAGAAATGTGATGAAAATGAAGAGGAGAAGAATCTTGCAGCATGCTACGCTAATAGGCTAACCGATGAGCTTGTGAGCTAACTGGAGAAAACAGAACTTGGAAATGTTTATTTTTACCATTTATATATATATATATATATATCTATCTATCTATATATATATATATATATATATATATATATATATATATATATATATATATATATATATATATATTTTATTATTGTACAAGCAGAAATTGTACAAACACTTTCAGGAATACAGTAAAGAGCACTTCCACAAAATTTCACATTAAACAAATAAGTTCAGTTTACCATTTATGTCATCGGTTTAATAATATGATATGTGACATATAATTTAAAAGTTATTCTTAGGGGGCCTGGGTAGCTCAGCGGGTATTGACGCTGATTACTACCCCTGGAGTCGCGAGTTAGAATGCTGAGTGACTCCAGCCAGGCCCCCTAAGCAACCAAATTGGCCCGGTTGCTAGGGAGGGTAGAGTCACATGGGGTAACCTCCTCGTGGTCGCGATTAAGTGGTTCTCGCTCTCAATGGGGCGCGTGGTAAGTTGCGCGTGGATCGTGGAGAGTAGCATGAGCTTCCACATGCTGTGAGTCTCTGCGGTGTAATTCACAGCAAGCCACGTGATAAGATATTGACGGTCTCAGAAGCGGAGGCAACTGAGACTTGTCCTCCACCACCCAGATTGAGGTGAGTAACCGTGCCACCACGAGGACCTAGTAAGTAGTGGGAATTGGCCGTTCCAAAATTGGGGAGAAAAGGTGATTAAAAAAAAAGTTATTCTTTGTCATATTTGGGGGGGGGGCACATTACATGTAGAGGGCGTGTGGTGAAGTGGGACCTTATCAGTGCCATCTTTGATTTTTGACAAGAATGATAACGAGGCTGTGAGGTGCAGACGTACAGTCTTTTCAATTGGTTGTACTGCAGTTCACTGGCGTGCACAGAGTGGAGGCTACAGGGGCGCAAGTCCCTGCCCATTTCATTCATAAATCTAAAGGTGCCCTTTTGGTCAAGGGGAGATTTATGCAGAGGTGCCTTTAAGAGTGCGTGCTACAGCACAATTCCCCACTGACAGGCTGAAGCGGGCAGCACAACATTGATTAACAAGATTTAAACTTTTAAAGGTAAACATTTAAATTGATGCAAAAATGTCTGATGGGAGCTTCTCAGAATGAGGTAGATGTCACAGTACTGGAACGTTCGGTTGCAACATGTTGACATGACGGTTCATCTAACTAGCTTTCATGAGTTGTATGAAAGACACACAGTTCTTTCCTCATAACAAACTAGTTTAAACAAGCTGTATGACACTTGTTCTGTCTCCGTTATGTTCACTATACGTTGGATCTTCAGAGAGTCAGAAGCCTTTGGTATCAATGCTATTTTACCACAGCATGGCCGACCGTTGATCTGTCGCCACGAGCGCTGCGTGGGTTAGATTCGAGTAAATTCCCTCAAACGTCCAGAAGTGAGTGTAGGAGGACAGAGCGCTCCCTGCTGGTCTGTGGCAGAGCAGCGGTGTGGTTCTGTGGTTGATGTGCTGTTACAGATCTCTTGGGTGACAGGAAACCAAGGGAGGTATGGAGGCTGCCAGCTTGCCTCAATCTGAGAGAGTCATACACATAAAAGCACGAAGGGCCTTGATTCACCTTTATACACAAAGAACACATCCTTTATATTCTCTCAGTGTTTGAGGAATGGGGAGAGTTATCTTGTCCATCACAATTTTAGACAAAACAGTAGCTTGATTCCAAATCTGAGCTCTTTGTATGACAGCCGTGCTAGAAAATAACAGCTTAAAGGAATATTCAGGGTTCAATACAAGTTAAGCTCAATCAACAGCATTTGTGGCGTAATGTAGATTTTCCCACAAAGAATAATTTTAACCAGTCCATTTTTTTCTTTAAAAAAAAGAAGCAAACATCTAATTTACAGTGAGGCGGGGGGCCAGGGTAGCTCAGCGAGCAAAGACACTGACTACCAACCCTGGAGTCGCAAGTTCGAATCCAGGGCGTGCTGAGTGACTCCAGCCAGGTCTCCTAAGCAACTAAATTGACCCGGTTGCTAGGTAGGGTAGAGTCACATGGGGTAACCTCCTCGTGGTCACTATAATGTGGTTCTCGCTCTCGGTGGGGCGCGTGGTGAGTTGTGCGTGGATGCCGTGGAGAATAGCGTGAAGCCTCCACACGCGCGCCTCCACACGTGCTATGTCTCCGCGGTAACGCTCAACAGGCCATGTGATAAGATGCGCGGATTGACTTCTCAGACGCAGAGGCGACTGAGATTCGTCCTCCGCCACCTGGATTGAGGCAAGTCACTATGTCACCACGAGGATTTAAAACACATTGGGAATTGGGCTTTCCAAATTGGGGAGAAAAAGTTACAGTGAGGCACGTACAATGGATGTGAATGGAACCAATTTTTGGAGGGTTTAAAGGCAGAAATGCGAAGCTTATAATTTTATAAAAGCACTTATTCTTCTGTTAAAACTCATGTATTATTTTAGCTGTAAAGTTGTTTAAATCGTAATTGTTACAGTCATTTTAGGGTTTTAGGGTTTATTGACATTACATTGTCATGTCATTACATGGCAGCGAAGTTATAAAATTGGCTATAACTTTACACGGAAAAGGTTTGTAAGCGATTTTATCACTCTAAAATCATGTTAACACACATATTGTTGACATCTTGTGGCTATACTTTTGAAACGGTGAGTATTTTAATGTTTACAGATTGGCCCCATTCCATTGTAAGTGATTCACTGTAACCCAGATTTTTTCTTTTTTTTTTTTCTTTTTTTTTTATGAAAAAGAGTGGCAAGTCAAAATTCATTTTTGTGGTAATCAATATTATGCCACAAATGCTGCCAATTGAGCTTAACTTGTATTGAACCTGGAATATTCCTTTAATTTGTTCTTAGCTCTACACCAAGCTGGTTTCCATTGGTCAGACTGGTCTAGTTGGATGGTTTTACAGGGGTTTGGGGGACTTTTCAGCTGATCAGGCTGAGAAACCAGCTGGCCAACCAGCTAAACCAGTTAAACAAGCAGTCCTTCTTAAGACCCAGACCAAACATTGATAATAATAAACGTTGACCATTTCTTCCCCTTAATAAACAGAAGATGAACAAATGGATGTTTTGTCCACATTTTAGCCACATTATTAACTCAAGTTAACTTGTTTGGCTGCGCCTAAATCCAGTTTGTGTCCTGCTGTCTCTTCTGCTCTCATAAGGCTAAATTGTAAAAAGATGACATCAAGGAAAAGTTGTTTTTAAGACATTTAGGTTTAGGTCTTTTACCAAAGGGAGCATGCTGTTTGAAAGCACAGGTAAACCTGCCTTAAGAGCTTTACCAAAAGACGTTATTTTCAAGAAAAGTAGCTTATGTTTTTTGGACTGAAGAGATATTCTTCAGTTAAACTAAATTTATATCTGTGTTTTTGAGAGTTGTGGCCTTAGGAAATGCTGGGCTTGTTTTCAGAATGTCTTGACATTTCTAAGATGCGATTTCAGCATTCCTTTTTTTCCTTTATTACATGTTCACCCGTACAATCTCGTTAGAAGTCATTACGGAATCTCAGAGCGTTTAGCAGCTGATTTAAATAATTGGTGTGATTTTCTTAAAACAACAGTTGAAGGAGAATTTATGGTAATAGCAAATTAAAGACGGGGGTTGTTATAGATACAAGCGCTCTAAAGGTTTGCAGTGTTCTTTAGAAACTCTTGCCCTAATTATCCTTTCAAGTGAAAGTTGTCAAGTTGTGCATTACTCTAGAACGAGGCTTTTAATTTCCTGTTTTTCCTTTTCTGTCCTTTTTCTCTTTGCCATAGGAAAATTAGATCTCTTCAATAAATGTTTCTCGTCAACAGTAATGAGATTAAATGAAGAGCAAATGGAGGGTCTCCTGCTTCTTAGGTGTTTCTCCTGAGAAAAAGACCCCAGTATTCAGAAGAGATCTCAATAATGTCTCAAACTGTGCACAGATATGCCAAGAGATCAAAGTCTTTAATCAAAAGTCAAAGATTTCAATACGAACGCAAACATTTCTCATCAAATGATCTACGCTATGCTACCCATATTAATTACTGTATTTTTACTGTACGTAAGAACTCCTTTAAGTCACCTGAGCTATGAAAGAGCAACCTTTGAGTAATAAGCTTTTGTGTCTCTCTAAACTAACTTTCCTGATATTTTAGGTTTAAAAATGTGTCCAAAAATCTCCTAACATAATTGTGTTTTAAACACATTGTGTCAGTACAAAATAACACTTATTTTCTAAACATATTGTACCTTTTTGTAAAAGATTTATAAGATAGGGCACATTTCATTTGTTTTAGTTGAACTTTCTTACAAACATCTGCAATGTGATGTGTTTGTTTGATTATTGGTATTTTCTTATTGTCAAAACCTTATAACATCGGCATCTGCGTCGTCTTCTTTCAGCCAAGAAGTTTGGAGTGACGGAAGTTCCGCTGGAGGCTGTAAACTTCATTTCTCACGCCACCCAGTCCAGATTACGAACTGTACTGGAGAAAGTTTCGTCCATCGCGCAGCACAGAATGGATTCGTCTAAGGTACAAGAGAGGAAGAGTCTGTTTTTTCTGTAAAATCTCACAAGAGATGCATAAACAGTATATATATATACACATGTTTTCAACTGAATAAATAGATTTTATAGGTGTTTAATTTTTCCTACAAACAATGGCAACATCATCTGACAGTAACAAACACATATTGTTGCACTTTTCTGCTCCCACTAAAACTAATCAAACATCATTAACATCATTAACATGAACATCATTTGCTTTTATAGCACGTTCAACATTTTAAATAACTGCTCAAATATCAGATTTGAAGAGAATAGGGATGATTTATTTAGAAATACTGGTAACACTTTACAATAAGGTTGTAAACGTTAACATTAGGTATCTTGAACAATGAACATAATTCTAAAGCCATTATTCATTTTGGATAATATTTGTTTATAAATCAACTATTTTCCGTGAAACTCTTGGATTAAAAATCTAATTTAAAAGTGAAAATAATATATTCAACCTTATTGTAGTGTTACTGATGTTGAAGTGGAAACTTTAGAGATTCAATCCCAAAGAGAAAAAACAGACAGGTAAACAATTCAATATTCAAACTGACAGAGAGACCAACATATTCTTTAACAACAAAGTTGAGCACAGCGCATTAAATGCAGCATTCTTTCAAGCGGCTCATATTAACGTGAACCCAAAACTGAACAAAACAAACCCACAAAAGAGGAAAAGCAGGTGACGGAAGTCTTTAAAATCTGTTTATTTTTGTACACGGCGAGTAGCTTAGCGGAGAGGAATGCTGTCACGGCCACACTTTTGTCTTGTTGTTTTTCTGTTTAGTGTGTGTGTTGTGGCTTTTTGTTTTGTTGGTTTGTGTTCACCGTTCTCCGTGCGCTGGTTTGTAAATGAGGCGTACGAGGCGTGTGGAGTGCCTGTGTGAAGACACTGTTGACATCAGCAAAAAAAACAAGATAGTCCTGAAAGAGACGTGCTTCCTTCATAGCCAACAAAGGACAGCAATATAGAGAGACAGGAATGATAATAACGATACGGCTGTGACAAAATGAAACGATCTGGAGAGGGATACTGTAACAGAGGAAGTCTATTAACAAAGACGCATTCTGAAGTAAACATGTTTTTTGCGTTAGTCCTTGTTTTGCACCCACAAACTTTCGTCCCACCTGCCTAAGAAGAAAGTTTTTATCACAATTAATTCATAAACAATTATAAATACGTAAGTTAAACTGTGTTTATGAGTATCAGAAGTTTTGGTTAAACAGCTCATGACCCCTTTTCTCTCTGTCTATCTTCAGGAGGATGAGTGGTATGAACAGTCATCTGATGTTCGCTCACAGCTTAAATTTTTTGAACATTTGGAACGAATGGAGAAACAGCGGAAAGACGAACGAGAGCGAGAGATTCTCATCAGAGCAGCGAAGGTGAGCGTCTCTCCACGGCCCCTCATATTCTCTCAGGTCACCTCGAATTCATCAACGCTTATAGCACATAAATGCTAATGACAGACTATAAGAGGATTACTGCAAGGGAAGTTCAGAGCGAATCTTCATGAGACAGTGTTCACCCGACTTGAAACTACACAAATTAGTTATCCACTCAAGCAAAGAGAGAGAGATCTGTACATTTATAGTAGAGATTTATTGGCCAGGCTGATAAATTGGCCAATTTGTGGCCATTTTGAAAAAAAAAAAGACGTAATCAATATTTTTGTCTGTAAAACTATCTAAACATCCTTAAAACAAGATACATTTACATGAGAAGCAAAATTGTGCAATAAGACTTTGTTTTCAGTTTACTTTCTCCATTGGCAAAGTTTTTTCTTCATTTGAACACACACACATATATATATATACAAAAATTGTTGAATCAAATGTTACAATTTACAGAAATAACATTTCTGTATAAATTCTCCTAAAACTATTCTTATGTAAATTAAGATTTATTTTTCTTGTTTTAAGCATACATTTAAAAAATTTAGTGTGGTTTATGCTTAAAAAAGGAAAAAGCTATTTGCCAATGGGCAAAACCATTCCTAGGTAAACTGCTGTATCAAATTCGACAATGTACAAAAAATTATGTTCAGTGATTTTTGTGCTCATTTTAAGCACATGTTAGAAAAAAAAAATGTGTGTGGTTAATGCTTAAAAAAGGAAGAAAAAAAAAACTGTGTGTCAACGGGTAAAATTATTCCTATGTAATTTACAAAATAAAAGTTTTGTATAAATCCTTTCTAAAACTATTGCTATATAAATTACAATACAAAGCTCTGAAAGTGTTTTTAAAGATTTCCTGTTTCAGTAGCATAACCTAATTAAAGGCTTATAACTTGACACAAAAAACAAGGAGGGTAAAATGTTTGGTATAATTTTAAAGAAAACATTTCAAAATTTTTAATGATATAGATTATAACAAATTCTGAGATTCTTAGCCTACGAAACTGCTCAAAAATCACAAAAAACTTGAGCCGAAAACAAACGTATTTTTCTGATTTGACATTATATATCTCAGGGTATAAATAAGGTAGCTCTGAAAAAACGCTTATGTTTTTTCCCCCCAATCATGTCACCTGTAACTGAGTAAAATTTTGTGTTGATATGATAAAGCAATCAAAAGTTATAGCATTACAAAAATAATTTATCCTTGTGTCCAAAAACGTCTCCAAGTGACCAAAAGCCTCTCCAAACAAATAAAACATAATAATTGTACATAAGTAACTAATTACACATGCAAATACAACAATGAATAAAGGTATGCTCTCTCTCCAAAGCATGCAGGCATGAGTAACGAGATCTCATTCAGTTCCATTTTGTGTCATTTGAGCCATCATTGAGTCTGTGTCATGTACTTGGCTCCATCTCTTGGTGGCTATATTTAATTAGAGTGAACGATCCTCTCTGCCCATATTTGGATGACTTCCATCTCTGATTGCAGCGATCTGAATCCTAATACGATTGGTTTAGCGTTCCATGATGCTGGACAACGTACTACATAATGTCCGATCAAGTCAACTGATCCAGGAATGCTAACGTGTTTTTAGCCAGATAGCACATTTTGTGCTGTGTGCACATTGTGCTTCGTGTGGATTATTTAATGATCTGTGCATCCGATTACATTGTGTTTGGGCTCGTTTTAAAGATAATAACCTCCTCTAAGTAATGCTATGTGATATTTTATGTTCTGTTTATTTTTTTAAAGTTATAAGCAGAAGCGCTGCATATAAGCAACAGCTGTTTACATGTAGCATGTATGTCAAACACATATACTTTATATATATTTTTGTCTGTGAGTAAAACAAATAGGCTTTTCGTATTCTTTGAGAGTTTTCCAATGAAATATGACACATGGCTATTTGATCAATTTTATGTTTTTACAGATTAAAATAATATGTGCAGTGCATATTTATTAATAAATTATTCAAACAGAATTTTTTTTATTTGTCTGCAAATTTCAAAGCACTTGTTCAGTTTTGGTCATAATGCCTACATGCATTGTAATATAGCTTCTAAGCTTTAAAACAATACATTTTTGAGTTGGTCAAGACTGTAGTTAATAATATTTTGTTAATGATTTCTTTTCACTAGAGCATCCGAGCATAAAGGGTTAATCATAATATTTTTAAATTGTGTGGTTCATGCTTAAAACAAGGAAAACACTGTTTGCCAATGGGCAAAATCATTCCTACATGAATTGCCATATCAGATGTGAGAATTTACAGAAATAATTTTTTTTTTATAAATCATTCCTGATTTTTTTTTTTTTTTTGGTTTATGCTTAAAACAAGGATAAAACTATTTGGCAGTAGGAAAAATCATTCCTACAGTCTGCAAATTGTTGCATCCAATGCGACAATGTACAGAAATAAAATTTGTGATTTTTTTACTTAAAACAAGTAAAAAAAATAAATATAATTGCCTATGGGCAAAATAAATTCTACGTAAATTGTCATGTCAAATGCGACACTTTACAGAAATAAAATGTTCTGTGTAAATCGTCCCTTAAACTATTCCTTTGTAAACTGAAATTGTTTTTAATGAATGATTTACCCTGAAATTCTGTCTGTTACTCTTTCCTGAAAGAGTTTGCACCCTTTGAAATTGGAGAATGTTGAGTGTACTGTGGTGTCTACACTCAGCATACAGTAAATATGAGAAAGTTTATATAGAGTCTGTATGTGTTTGTATATCTAGTGCTGTGTGTGTCAAACAAAGCCTGTGAAATCACCAGGAAGTCCCCGATAACCCCAGATGAGGAGTTTCCAATTAAAGACCCTATTGCTTCACTCTGGCCTGCGCCCGTCGCCTGGAGCACGGCAGTGTAATAGTTTGGCTCGTTTCCGTTATTAATTCATTTAGCTCTTAGACGATGACCCACTGTAAAGACCCCCTCGCACACCCCAGTCTCGCCGCCCTTCGGCCTAATGGCATTATTATGCTATAGCTCCACGACGCAGGAGATTATATCTCCGCTAGCCAGCCAAAATGAGACAGTTTAGCTCATACCCGAAGTGTGAATGGCCACGCCGACCTCCATGACTTTGGGCTCCGGCAAGATGTTACGCAAGTTGAAGTATCACAGTTGTGAGGGGTTTTAACTCCGCTGAAGCTTAAAATCCGATAAAGGAAACATTGTGTATTTTCATCTCGAGTGTATTCTAAAAGTGTTGTCTGTAGCTTTCCCGGGTCATGTTACAAAACGAGTGCTATTGGTGTCCCTCATATAGATATGTGTATAAAATAACTTTTAGTATAAACAGCTGGTGCCAGCTTTTACTATACGTTAATATACACATTTTCTGTTAACATGCATATCCCAAGGTTTTGTGTCAACCCTGTTGACATTATCATTTCCCTTTTTTAAAGTAATGAACTTTATTTGCAGAAATATCAGCATTAAATTCTCTTTCTAGGAAGCACCTTGTAGTTCACCTTGGCTTGTGATGTCAAATTAAACTATAGTTTTCAACCCAGTTACTTCGCTGAAAGCATAATTGTTTCCCAACATATTACTATGGTACAATGCAGTTTACTGTCACTTAAACACAATATTTATATATTTAAAATCTTACAAAAAGTTTATTTCATTACCTTATCAAACTGGAAAAAGCATCCTAATGAATGTGAAGAATGTGAAAAAAAAAATACAAATGTATATTAAAAATGAATGACGGCGAAGCAGAATATGGAAGCAGGAAAGGTGATTGCCACAAACAAAGGTTTGTTGTGGAATCTTAAAAGGCATGTGTCCAGAAAACAGGATAATGTCCATATACATGTGGAAAGAAAATCTAAAGGTCAGTAATACATATCTTTCTCTCTTCCCTATTACATATTTTAAATAATTATATCATCATTCTAATCTAATGCATCACCATCTCAACTGTCCCTCATTAAACAGAATTAAACATTTAACGACCTAATACACCAACTGAACTTATCAATTTGTTAATTATGCGTAGTTTGACCTTAATTGATTGCCATCTAAAATGTATTTTAGTGCTGTAATTAATGCAATTTATATTTGCAGATGAAGAAGCTCAGCAAACACTGGCCGAGGCAGAGATGGATAGATTTAAAATATTAAAAATATTTAAAAGGTTTATAAGCTATAGTATTTCTGGAAGTGAACATAATATTGGTCATATAGTTTTGATTCTCATTCTGAGAATGTCATTTAACCAACCTTTTGTTCATTCACAGAATTATAGAGCAAGGTTAATTTATAAATTAAATTAAAGGGTAATAATACATAGGCCTAATAATACATATTTTATTACCAGTATTTGAATATTGAATTACAAATTAGTATTTTTATTTTATTTTATTTAGTTTAATGTTTTTTTTTTTTTTTTTATTTGGTTATTATATATATATATATATATATATATATATATATATATATATATATATATATATATATATATATAATAAATGGGCTAATGTTATATATATATATAATTTTTCTTTTTTTTTCTTTTTTTTTTGTAAAAAAAATTTTTTTGTTGTTGTTGTAATTTATTTCATTTATTTAATCCAGAGAATGTTGCTGACGTGTTTCAAAAGTAAGATAAAAAATTATTTAAAGCTTATGTAACTTTTTCTGTTAAAATACTTTCTCCTATCCCAGCTTAATATGCAGAAACAACTATTAGTAAGCCATTCATAGGTTAATTTTCTCGAAATCTGAAAGCACTGTTTCTGTGGTGCTGTGAAAATTGCTCTGTTTGTTTTGAGTGACCCGCTTAGACCCGCCCAACAATGATACTCAGCCAATGGCACGAGTTGGGGCAGGACTATCTCTTAGTTTGACTAATGGCAGATGTGAGGCGTATTCAGAAAGCTTTTTTGAAAACAAAGTTTATTTTTGCAATTCCATTTGGTGGCGCTAGTGGTGCAGAAATTACATATTTTAGCTTTAATAGACTTGGGCTAATGTTAGTGCTCCAATAAAACACTGTAGCTTTTTGTTGATTTATTTTTCATTTAATCCTCTGCACTGAGGTTTGTGATTTTTAAAAGCATACTGAAAAAACTTAACAGTATGTTTTTTCAGTTAGGCGCAAATTTTGCCATGGAGCGAACAGGGAGCGGGTTTCTCTTATCAGTGAGCGGGGAGGGGGAAATGGACAACCTGGAGTGGGGCTGGAGTGGAGTGATTATAGACTGCTTTGAGCACGACGGGAAAATTGTTGCCGCTCCACTCCACCCACATACTCTGGTATTGACAGATAAGTCAAACAAATCTCTTCAAGGACAAGTATTCTATTTCTTTAACACAAAATATTCTTTTTATTATGTTTTATTTTTGTCAGTAGGGAAGGATCTTAAAATGTCAACCCTTTTACCATGATTTTTTATAGTAAACAATTAATAATTAAAAAGTGAATATGTGTAGATATACCAAAACTGTCAACCCTGTTACTTTACTGAAACCATAATTAAGCCCCAACATGTATTATAATTCAGTGCAATTAATTATATTTAAAAAATAATGCGTTAAAAAAATGTATGCAATTTAATCATGTCCCCGGACCGTATTAAGGTATATTTCTACCTTTGGAGCAGTTCAATCTTGAAATATCACCTGTTTTCTCCAGAGGGCAGTAAGGGAAACTACAGCTCTATAGGCAACATGCAGCTTAAACAGAGAACAAACCACACTTACCGACAGCAGTCAGGTGACAAGAAGAGGATGGATGCGTTTTCACGTTCAAACACACATTGATGGAGCACAAATCCGAATGCAGGGATCTCAAAATGTGTTTTTCTAAGTTTCAAACTACGTTTAACTTGACACAGCGACCTAAAAACGATATGCTTATGAAACGATGCAACCAAAGAGAGACGCTCCAAAAGCGTCCGCCTGACACAGGTGTACATTGACGCATCCTTAGAAAAACTCATAAAAAATCTGGATTGCTGTGAACTGTAGGCCAATGATTGGCTTATGTTCAGTAATATGGAAATAAACAATACTTTGGTTTCTAAAGTCACTTTTTGTATTGTCTTATCAATGCTTTACTTGTCTGCCACAATAATTAGGGGTCCAAACACCAAAGGTGCTGCAACCCTATTGCATTTGTACTGATTTTCTTATTAGGGTTCTAGCCCGAATCACTGTGATTCTTTGCATCACGGCGAATCTTTTGGAATATGTGCTTTGACCCCAATGATTGCCGCTTGCGGCTTTATATTAATGCATTTTAATTATCTGAATATAATTTTTTTAATAATATATATATCTCATATCTTGAAAAACATGGCCGCCATCAACCAATCAACTTTTAGCAGCTATTAGATAGGGTTAGAAAAGGCAGTTCTGAATGAAACGTGGTAGGCCTGTTTGTCCCTTGGCCCAAGAAGTCTGTGCAAAATGTGAAAAAAATTGGCCACCGGGAGGTGCTATCGTGTTTTTCATCATGTATATACTGCTATGTTTCACTCAGACACACGTAATTCATACCATATGATAAATGTCCTCATTCTGAACAGCTTTGCCTCAAGAAGCATATGTGTGGGGGCCTGGGTAGCTCAGCAAGTAAAAACGCTGACTACCACACCTGGAGTCGCAAGTTCGAATCCAGGACGTGCTGAGTGACTCCAGTCAGGCTTCCTAAGCAGCCAATTGGCCCGGTTGCTAGGGTGGGTAGAGTCACGTTGGGTTAGCCTCCTCGTGGTCGCTATAATGTGGTTCTCGCTCTCAATGGGGCACGTGGTGAGTTGTGTGTGGATGCCGCGGAGAATAGCGTGAGCCTCCACACGTGCTAGGTAACGCGCTCAACAAGCCACGTGATAAGATGAGCGGACTGACTGTCTCAGATACGGAGGCAACTGAGATTCGTCCTCCGCCACCCGGATTGAGGTGAGTTACTACGTCACCACGAGGACCTAGAGCACATTGGGAATTGGGCATGCCAAATTGGGGAGAAAAGAGGAGAAAAAAAGAAGCATATGTGTGAATCAAATCATTTGTTAAATATTTAAGATTATTTAAAAAAATACTTTTTCAAACTAGTCCTAGGCCGTTCACCCGATCGGAACCAAACCAGTGAGGAGAGATTCTCTGGAGTCCCAATATCAATAATTATCCAAAACAGTTTGAACTTTCAATTCATCATTGCAACGGTACTCCAAAACGTTTAAAGTGGGCGTGGCCACATTTACTTAAATGGTTATAACTCTTGAACAGAATGAGGTATTATCACCAAAGTTTGGATATTTATGTAGGATGTCAATCTGAGGACACATGAAAACAATGTGCACATCTGCCTGCCATGTAAAAAATGCCATATGTCTGCCACCTAACATGATGGTTCTGAAAAATTAAGGCACTTATCCTTATCCTCATTGTTTTAGGTACTAATGGACTGTCTATTTAATACTTAATATTGGTTGCATATGTACTTAAAGGACCTTAATAGCTTGAACCCCGTTAATTGCTGCTTGCAGCTATATTTATTATTATTATTATTATTATTATTATTATTCATAACCGTAAGTCCTAGAGACACTAAACTTGGTAGGATGGTCCCAAATCCCCCCCACTACTCAGGCGCATATCTGACAATCTGACAATTGGCATACGTCATCTTTGGGTCACATGCTAACATATCTTTACAAATCAACAAAAATGGCCACCAGCAGCCAATCAATTTTCAGCAGCTAATAACTTGCTTTGCGAATGGCCAATTGTTGCTCTTACAGGTCACCAAAATTAGAATGTATACCAAATTTGGTGAAAATCATCCACAAGGTGGCGCTACAATAAGCTAATTTGCATTTTTGCTAATAACTTCTTATCTATAAGGGCTAGAATCAAAATTCTTATATTATAATATAAGTGAATATTTCTACTCATTCCTTGAGTGGAGATGAACAAAACGTGTATCTCTAATTATATTTCCACCCAAAAAAAAACCCAACTTTTTCGAACTCCTAGACCGTTTGTCCGATTGGCTCGAAAATTTGTACGTATAATCTAGGGACTGTCTTGACAAAAAATGTTTTTGGATTTTTGATATGTCATATCGTTTAGAAGATATAAGCCAATGAGTTCTTTGGGTTTGAACTGTAATTTCTACTATGCCTTTATTTGTGTGCACAAGGTCCAAACATGACAAAACTTAAAACATACACCAGCATAGTCTGAGGACATGTGCTAAATTTGATCAATTTCCTCTTGTCAACAGCAAATAAAAATATTATTCATTTCAACTATAATGGACAGATGAAGGATGTACTACCGATTTTCTTCACTAGATAGAGCAACAAGTTAAGAAATTCCATTAAATCCTCTGACTTTGAGTTATTACTCTTGTAATGTAATATCTGTGCAGTAAAAATAGCAACAGCTATCCAACAAATGAAGAGCCTTATGACATAGTTTTTTCCTCAAGTTCAGTTTTTCCTGATTTAATTGTCCAGCAATGCAAAATCTCATTTATGCATAGTAAATCAAGGATGTATTACCGATTTTGTCAACTAGATGAAGCGCCAAGACTAAAAATCCTTGAAAATCCTCTTTGACTTAGCTTTTTGCTCTTGTAATGTGCTGTTGTCCAGCAATCCAAAATCTATTCTTCTTCTTCTTCATCATCATCTTCTATTGTCATTATGTTGTCATTGTAATAAAATTCTAATTTTGCAATTGTGATAAAAAATCTTTTGTAAGAAATTTAACACAAAAACAGCTGTGTCCACAGTATCCACAGAATTTATCGTGTCCAATTATTTTGGCCATGTCCTGGCCATACGTGCTTTGACCCCGATTATTGCCGCTTGCAGATATATTTTAATGTAATTTAATTATATGAATATTATTTATATATATATATATATATATATATATATATATATATATATATATATATATATATATATATTATTTGTAATTATTTAAATATAACCATCTATAATTGTATTAATAATTAGTGTTACTTGAGGGGCTTTCTCAGCAAATATTTATATATGCTATTAATTTGAATCATTAATCAGCATACCATATAATTTATTCGATTGCAAATGTTACTGGATTGACAGCCCTAATTAAAATGTATTAATTTTGCTTGATATGGCACAATGCAGTTTATTAACACTTAAATACAATATATATCTGCTTATAATCTCACAAAAATGTACTTTAATCTCCTTGAAGCATCCGCTAAATTGTTTCAAACTCTAAAAATAAGTAGTCTGGAAATAATGGCTAAATAAGTACTGACAGATAAGACAAACAAATATTGTGTTTTATTTTGGCTTGCGATTATTCCATGAGAGTGGATGGAAAATGAAAGTAACTGCTAATCGAGTGTGTGTGAGATTTGTTTGTTCTTTCTCTGCATCTTTAAGCTCAGTGTGATGTGACCCCTTAAACACGAATCTACTAAAATAAGTCTCATCGTCCATTTTAAATATGACTGGAGTCTTCAGGGACGTGCGAGCGAGGGCCAGGGGCCAAACGCATTACTCTCAGTCGAGATAGCGACCAGTACGTGAACTGCCTGATATATTTAAAACCAATTAGCAGCGAGAAAGGGCGAAGTACTGCTTGCTCGCCCACTCTGCTAGCAGCGAGAGGGTGAGTAAGGATACATCCTCATGGGGCAATTAAAAAAAGATGACAAATCTAAACACAAAGCCCTCAGGGTCACACACAAGACCCACTAACATGAACACTATAATCAAGCACATGCACAAACATATACACACACACATGGAAAAACATACATTTGCACACAAACACACACACACACACACTGACTCACACCTAAAAGCACCAACAAACAAAAACAACACTCACATGTACTGTATGCACATCTTAAATCTTAAAAAGTTATGGAAAACTCTATTATTCTATAACTTTTTGTAGTTATGCTTACCTTTAAAATATTAAAAATGGCTCTTTGTAAGTGTGAATTCTATAAAATGATTTTTAAAAATCCAGTTATTTTGAATGCTTGGAAAAATCATGGGAATTCGTGGGGTCAAAAAGAGGGGGAACCCTGATAAATGTTTACATTTTTACACTTGTGTGCACACACACACTTATTCAGTGTCATTCTGTGGACGACACCAGCATTTAGAACAATAAGAGAGAGTGTGTTTAGGTGTGTGTGTGTGTGTGTGTGTATGTGTTGGGTGGTGTGTGCTGTGAAATTCTTGTGTCTTTTGATTAGTGTTTGCCTACAGCACTGTGTGTGCGTGCATGGGTGTGTGTGTGTTTGGAGGGCACAGCCTGTGGGCATAGAATCACTCTCTCCTGAACACACACACACACACTTTGTCCTTGACACATTGCATGTGCCCTCATTCACACTAAACTATTTTAGGGCTACAGATGAGCTCAGTACCACATGTTCACCTGCTCTCTTTCTTTCTCTCTCTCTCTCTCTCTCTCTCTCTCTCTCTCTCTCTCTCTCTCTCAGAGTCGCTCGCGGCAGGAAGACCCAGAGCAGGCCCGTTTGAAGCAGAAAGCAAAAGAGGTAAGCCGTGATCCCATCATTACCACTGACATTTCAAGGCTCCGCAGGATGAATTTTTCATGCTGCGCTACATATGTAATGCCATTTAAAGTCTGACTCTTCAACAAAAAAGTTTGAAGAATTATTTTCATTGATTGATGTCCTGCGAAAATGGAGGAATTAAAAAATGAGCATTTTCCTCTTTTTCTGCCGCTCTGAGCTGATATTTAGGAGAATGTGCTGCGCTTTTATCCTGGAGGAACGGGGAATCTGACTGTAAATGAAGTCAGAGTTTTTCCCATTTTTTTCGGTTAATTCGCGGAGGCCATTAGCATTGTAAAGGCGCTCCATCCACGGACTGCTTGGCAGATCCACTCAATCTGGTAGTTACTATGGTACAACTGCACAATCTGCTTGCTTGTGTTTTCTTTGCATTGATTTTGTTTTTTTACATTGCCAGTTAAAAGAATTAAAGAGCTGTTTTTGATTTCTAGTCAACTTGAAGGGGTCATGACATTGTGCCTTGATCTTTTGACATAGAAGACGTCATTGTACTGTAAAAACATGCTGTAAGTTTCAGAACTCAAAACTTCCTCCTCACTGCAAAAAGAGCATTTGTTGAAACCAAGCTGCCAAAATGACTCGTTCGAGACATTTGCATCTGACCGCCTCCACAACAACAAATCAGCACCCACTTTACCTTTAATCACTTCTGTAGCCCGGCCAGTAGCGGTGAGCAGAGAGATGGCAAGGAGAGAGCAGGTCAGTCAAGAGCAAAAAGCCAATCATAACAGTGGGCGTTTACTGTCAAGTCTTAAAGGAGAAGCAGCACCAAAACCGAGCGTTTCTGACAGGGTGAGAATGCGAGTAGAAAATGATCATGTTTTACAAATAAATGACTGTTTTTTGTGCAAAAACATTATTAATAATATAAGTGAATATCAAATGACATTAAAATAATAAAAGAAGGCATATCATGACCCCTTTAATAAAGCACTAATGCAAATTTTTTCAGTTTACGGAAAACAGTCGACAAGAAAGGAAGAGCAGTTACACTGAGTAGAGAAAAGATCTGGTTCATAAGAGTAATTTGCTCCAGAATCAAACTACACTGGTAGCTCTGTGTGTTTCACGCTGTAGATTCAAAAGAACCGGCTCATAAGAGTCATTTGTTCAGGAATCGTACTACACTGGTAGCGCTGTATGTTGCGCACTGAAGATTCAAAAGAACCTGTTCATAAGAGTTATTTGTTTAGGAATTTGACTATTCTGATAGCGCTCTATGTTTCACGCTGTAGATTCAAAAGAACAGGTTCATAAGAGTAATTTGTTCAGGAATCATACTACACTGGTAGTGCTGTATGTTGCGCACTGAAGATTCAAAAGAACTGGTTTATAAGAGTAATTGTTCAGGAATCAGTCTACACTGGTTGCGTTGTATGTTGCGCATTAAAGATTCAAAAGAACCGGTTCATAAGAGTCATTTGCTCAGGTATCGGACTACACTGGTAATTTGTTCAGGAATCGGACTACACTACACATGTTTCACGCTGTAAAGGGCAGTGTTCAGTAGACGGACAGTGCTGCCGCCGAATTGAGCTTCAAAACACTGTCAGAGTATTTTGGTACGGTGTTCTGTCCGCATTGACGGACAATTTCATGTTCAAGAACAGTTAATGGAACCGAAAGTCATGAAAAACATACTGTATTGTTTTTAAAGAAATGGAACCGGTTTTGAACAAGAACTGGTTCTTGGTTTCCAACCCTAATCATGTCTGAGGCACAAATGGTGCGAGACGAGTAATCATCTCCACCTTTACTGGATTACCTGACATCTGTCTGACTTTTCTTGGTGTAACTCTCATTTACTCTCTCTTTCCTGCTTCACATTAGCGGTAACCCTTTACAGTAGATAGTCGTCTTCCCATTAGCCTGTGCTGTATGTAAATTAGGTGATTTGTAATAGTCTGCGCCTGAGGGCGTGTGATCAAAGTGGATCTCCACCCTGTTAAGTGGCAGGCAGCTCATCAATTCAACACAGGCAGATTAACTTTACAACCCAACGAACGACTACTACTACAGCACACACACACCCAACTTGTTTCCAATCGGAATTTTAAAACGATTGAAATCACAGTTTTATTTGCTGTTCCTCAGCACTAGAAGCAGCGTTTTCCTTCTCAAACCCTCCCTCTCGTTCTCTAGGCATAATGGCCTTAGTCGTTTTTTTTTTGTTTTTTTTGGGCACGGTTCTTTCCTCCCTTTTTCATCCCCTGATTGGCTGTGGGTGACAGAGCGGCTGTTCGCATCTGTCAGAGAGGTTTTGCACATCTGCCCAAATTTTCATCAGTATAATGAGGTTGATCCACGCTGCCTTTACTCTCTCTGACGGGTAGAAAGGCGAGATAGAGGTTTATTACTCATAACCACGCCACACCACACACACACACACACACTCTACAGTGTACTCATGTAGGGGGTGTGAGTGTGTTAAAGGGATAGTTCACCCAAAAATGAAAATTGTCTTATTTATTCAACCTCATGTTGTTCCAAACCCTTATGTCTTTCTGTCTTCAATGGGTACTGGGCCTCAAAAAAGTACCATACATTATCATAAGAGCTGTCCATATGACTGATGCACTATATTCCATGTCTTTTGAAGCCACATGATAACAATTGTGTGAGAAAACAGACACAAAATTTAGTCATTATTTAAGGCAATTAGGGTTGGGTATTGATACGGATTTCCTGATTCCAGTCAAATTCGATTCACAAGCTCTCAATTCAATTCTGATTAGATTCCAATTCATTTGGGTATATTTCATTCCATTTGTCCATTTTGCTTACATATGAAAGACATGCTCTCAGCTAATGTTGTTAATTACACAGTGGACCTTCTAACTTGGTACATTAAGAAAATATAAATTTTACTTTATCATTATTTTTTCATCATTTGTTTCACATTTTCGCTTTTTAAAAATGTACAAATTTCATATATTGCAACAATAAATATGCCTTGAAATTGCATATATTATATTGCATATATTAGAGATGTCCCAATACCGATACTGGTATCGGAATCTGGTCCGATACTGCACTCATGTACTTCAATACCAAAAACCGATACCATCTGGCATATGAATGTCATTCTGTAAACATTCAGTGCACAAATTAAAATCCTGTTATGTCTGTGTGATTGTTAAACCACAAAGGTTGCGATTTAATGAGACAAAAATATAGTTTGCATGTGCTGCGTGCTTCAAATGTGAGTGCTTGTGAATGTGTGGAGCCAGTGTTGTGCTGACATAAAGACACAAAGTGCTCATACCTTTTAGAGCTCCTTGTCTCATACACGGAAAACACCATCATGAGAATCGCGTGCTCTGTTTGTAGCAGATGACAGAGAGCAGAGTGCTAATTCATTTTGTAGAGCGAGGCACATACAGACTACATATTTATTAAATAGCAGCCTTTTGCGGTTTAATAATCACTTTGAATCACGTAGCCACCTGCTTTTCCGGATTGAGAAGCATCCATCATAATAACACAGAAACATTTAGAAATAAAAGCTCCGCCAAAATAAAAGCTCAATTTAAATGGAAAAAAAGTAAGACAGAAATAGATCACTACTGTATAGTAACTCCAGCTTTGTGTTTTGGATTGTGCTTTGAGGTTCTGTATAAAAGCACTTCATTTGATGAAGAGTGTGTTGAAAATGACTTGATATATTTTCATTTGAAGAAATGTTTCTATTTTTGTTTTTTAACAAAGGATTTCAGTGCTAAACTTTGCCATTATACTGCTCAATTGCTGGTGAGTGAAATGTGAAAATGTATCAGCCATTGGCTAATCACAGACATTTTTTGTTGCATAGTGTGAAATTTAGTTGCACAAGTGCAATAAGTTCATGAGAAATGATTGAGTTCATATTGAACTCTCCGACTTCGACTGCAGACTTAAGTATCTTGGCAAATCTGAGCACAGTTTAAGACATTAAAATCTCTTCAGGAGCTCCAGAGGAGACACATTTGAGATAACATTTTCTCAGGATCAACAGTCTCCATTTGCTCTGCATTGAATCCCATGGCTTTCTAGGAGAAAAAATTGAGATCTTAAATATATCTCTTCTGAGAGTTATTTCCAAAGGGAAGCAATGTGAAAGTGAGTGTCTGCTTCTACAAGCGCGTGTGTCTGATGGACAGATGTTGTTTGATCGGGGCAGGTTTTCTCTCCATTCGTCTTTTACAGCCCTTCACAAACATCTGATTCCTTGTAATGTCACAGAGCCTGTGTGTGTGTGTGTGTGTTTTGAAACCTATTTCCACAGTCCTCAGCAATGCCCAAAGGTCAGATCAGATATTTTTAAAATGCCCTCAGTGAAAATCAATGGCCAAAATAAAGAGACAGGATACAGCACCAGGGCGGCCCACCCTAATCAGCAACGCCCTGCCACAGATAGAACTAATCTGGAGAGAAAACGAGAGCGATCGCGGGGGGACACATGACAAATAGAGAGAGGAAGAAGGCAAAATAAAGCGAAAGAAGCCGCAAATACACAAACCGAGCGAAACCCTGGCAGATACATCACAATGTCAGGACACACAGACACTCTGCGGCCACAGATTCATCATTGCTGCCCCGACCTGAACAGGATAGGAGAGGGTAGGTAGGGCAGAGGACGTAGAGTGACCACTGATGACCATCTGGGTAAACATGTACGTTTTACCACAACAGCCTCTGGCCCTGCAGGCCCAGTGGCCAGCGTGTCACGGACAAGGACAAAGTAACATAGGTGGTGGTAAACGGTTGCTCGCAGTCCAGCTAAACACCCTAGTTTATACTGCCAGTGATGAGTGTGTGAGTGGACAGCATATAGAAAACTATTAAAGCCAACATCTTCATGATCCAGGTGAGCTGAGATGTTCTGTAGACATGTAGTTTTGTGATCAGAGTTTGAAATAAAGGTTAAAGCAATAGTACACCCAAAAATGAAAATTCTGTCATTATTTACTCACTCTCATGTCATTGCAAACCTGTATGTACCTCTCTTTCCTCCTCAGAACACAAAAGGAGATGTTGGGCAGAATGTTTGTCTCAGTCACCATTCACTGTCATGTCATCCCAGATGTGTATGACTTTCTTTTTTCTACAGAACACAAACAAAGATTTTTAGAAGAATATTTCAGCTCTCTATGTCCATACAGTGCAAGTGAATGGTGGCCAGAACTTTGAAGTTTAAAAAAGCACATAAAGACAGCATAAAAGTAATCCATACAACTCCAGTGGTTAAATCCATGTCTTCAGAAGCGATATGATAGGTGTGGGTGAGAAACAGATCAATATTTAAGTCCTTTTTTACTATGAATCTCCACTTTCACACAAACGTGAAAGTGAAAGAGGAGATTTATAGTAAAACAGATTTTTTTCTCACCCAAAGTGATTGTATCACTTCAGAAGACATATATTAAACCTCTGGAGTCTGGATTACTTGATTTACAATGGATTACTTTTATGCTGCCTTTATGTGATTTTTGGAGATTCAAAGGTCTGGCCACCATTCACTTGCACTTGAAATTACCTACAGAGCTGAGATATTCTTCTAAAAATCTTCGTTTGTGATCAGCAGAAGAAAGAACACATCTGGGATGGCATGAGGGTGAGTAAATGACGAGAATTTTCATTTTTGGGTGAACTATCCATTTAAACACTGAAAAGTCTCTTCACGCATTTGTTGTGGACACGCTGTCTTTGTAAAGTTTGTATTGAGCGTCATATAAAAAGAGGACTTTTGAACAAACTCGGAGAGACAATTCTCATATGTATCCATTTTTAACGTTAAGATAATAACCTAGCTAGCTACACTCTACTCAGGTGGTGGTTGTAAATAAAGAACGTCACGTTTTCCAAACCACATTCACAATGACCTTAGCCTTGAGAAGATCTTCAGACAGGGCATCACCCCTCTATTGGTCTTTTTCTTTCTCTCTTTCACACAGAGTTGTGGTCTTTTCTCATTTGAGATGTTTAGTTTTTTATCTCAAGTTTCACATTTGTGTAAAACTTGAATCTATCCAATGGGAATCTCTTTATCCTTTTTGTTCGAATAATTTTCCTCAAATATTTTTCCTCCTCAGGTGATTTCTTTCTCTTTCCTCTTCTATTCAACTCTTCTTTCTCCGTCTTCATCTCTCTGTTTGTTAGAGTATTGCATTGCAGTGTTGTTGATGGTAGCCATGCGATTGGCCTGAGATTGTGTACTTCCAATTATACCAAGATATGCACAAAGCCCACAGCTGAGACACAAACATCCCAAAATGCCTGTGCTTCCTTCTGTATCAAACTATCCTTTGGAAAATATGACTGTGCGAAAGGAAAGTCACGCTCTGGGTGGATGTTTGTGCGTACTGGTTTTGCCAAGACCTCAAAATATAATCAGGCATGGAATTTCCCCTGTCCGTCATAGGTAGAGGGAATTCTAAACATTTTAATATGTCTTTCACGTAACTTAAAGCTATCTAAAGCATTCTAAAAGTATTAAAAGATTATAGTTGTATTGGTAATTAAAACACACTGTAAATATTCTTTTGTAAGACAAAGGAAATTATGCAAATGCTGAAATGTCCTGAAACTATTATTATTTACCTATTTATGGTTGCTAGTTTCATCTCTACAATTCCTTAAGTCATATTACAAATGTATATTAGAAAGGAGAAAGGCAAGCTTTTAAAAATACCTTTGTTGTTCCTGTGTGTTTTTGAATTTTACAAAGTGCCGTAATGAGAGAAAGAACAACAAAGCGAGATTTTTGCCTGCAAGCGAGATGAGGAATTTGAACAGCGAAAGGCCCTAGAGTATGTGGCCTGTAGGAGGTCTTTCTCTTTGTACGCGAATCTCCTTGGGATGTTTGCAGCGGGAGATTCGGTAATAAAGAACTATACTTTTGGTAATAATACAACGTGCCTGAGAAAGGAGAAAAAGAGATGGAATAAAGGAGAGGGAAGAAGAGTATGGGATGTTTTGATAATGAACAAATAGATGAAAGGGTCAGCTTTTGCAGACTAGGCTCCTAACGAGCCATTTGCAACGCAACCCTTGCCGCCTTCCTTCCCAGTCAGTCAATGACTGGAAAAAAAAAAAAAAAAAGAACCATAAGAATTCATGCTGGATTAAGTTAGTCTTTTCAGCAGGGCTAACATACAGTGTTTTTGTATGAAGGTTCCTCCTAAGCAGACTGGTTTGACTAATGATCTAGAACAGGGTTTTCCAACCGGGGGGTTGCCAGAGCTCTCTTAGGGGTCATCAAACCTACTTGATTTTAGGGGAACTGATTATAATATCACTTGTAGCCTAACACAGATATGTATTTCCAAGCTAAGAGAAACACTATGTTAACTAAAAAAGAGAAGAATAAGGGGCCATTCATGGAGAACATGTTCTTGACTGCTATCTGCGCTATTTTTTTATTTAATTTTTTGTGCATGCAAACGCGTAAATGTGCATCAACATGTAACGTGATATTTTTGGTTGTGTCGCGTTGTGCTTTTTCAGCATCTCTCGCCATGAAAACTGTGTTTTTAAAGCTGAAGTGTTTAACTTTTTCGGTGTTAAAATACTTTCTCCTATACCTGCTTAATATGCAGAGAATACATTGAGCCAATCGAAGCTTCATTTTTTCGAAAACTGTAAACACTGTCTCTCTGCGTTATAAATTTCCTCTGTTTGTTTTGAGTGACCCGCCCAGCTCAACATAGCAACCTTTTTGAGTGAGATTATCTGTTTGTTCGATCAACAGCATATTTATTTTTGCAACTCCATTCAGTGGTGCTAGTGGTGTAGAAATTACACTCTTTGAGGCTGCATGTTAAGGTACAATAGTTCAACTTTTAAAAATGGATATTGCGCAAACATTGGATTAGTGCCTTTGATGCCTTCCTACCCTCCGTATACAGACTGAGAAAGAAACATTTTTAGATTTCGTACGCACCACACAGAACATGTGTTGAGCCTTTTATCTATTGTAACGCTCCTTCATTTAACAGATGGTTCTATTTTCAGTGCACTGTCTGCACAGCTACTCTCCATAGCCTCTTTATTTTCTCCATCTGGCTGAAATAAAAGGATTTTTTTTTTTTTTTTAAATAATGTGTAAATTTTTTGGTTATAAATGTATATTTTACATTTAAATCAAATAATTTGTTTCTAACCATGCATACATATTTGTAACAAAACTAACATCGGGCCTTATTCAGAAGGATGTAATGATGGCATCCACCAGATTAACCAGTCTAATCCTGACCCCTTGGTCACTTCCAGTGTAGGCTTGACCTCTGACCTTTTACACCTCTCTGCATGAAAAACCAGACAACACATGCAACTTCTGCCTTCCGTTTATCTTTTCCCTGCGAGCATTGTGAAAATGTCATTTGTGGGAAAGAGAAGCAGAAAACAAGAATGAGAGAAAGAAAGATGGTTTAGAGCGAGAGAATTTAGAGAGAAAGGCTCCAAAGTGTGCCAACGTTGTCCGCATGTTTCCATTAGAGTGTCGTGTTGGCTAATTAGAGAGCGGCAGCATGATTCACCTTGTTAATTAGAAGGACTTGCACACCATCAGCCCCGGGGCTCCGGGAGAAAAAACGAGAGATCCAGAGAAACACAAGATCCCTTATTCAATGCCCGCAGTCTCTCTACCTCTCAGAAGATCCTCCGTTTTTGATTTGAGAATGAATAAATCATCGCCAACGTCCTTTCAGTGTGTAGACGACTCCGTTCATCTGCCACCGATGCAAATTACACCTGATCAATAGAAGGTGAAGTCGAAGCACATCACACTTAAGGAAGAAAGAAAGAGGTTGAGAGAGAGGAGAAGACTGCTTTCCCAAGCAGAGACAAACCTGTGTGACACAAAAGATGGAAATTTTCTACTTAGATAAGCAAGATTTTTAATGATCTCCTCTCTTGAATGTGTTATTCCTAGATTCTCATTCAAATAATAACGTCAACCATTTCAATAACCTGTAACCCCTCTTTGTTAATGTTAACTCATTGGGGTCATTGTTTTGGCTTTTGTTAATAACTACGACAATTTAAGACGTGTTTTAGCCAAGGTCAAACGGCACACACGTTATTCTGCATGTCTGCTGTTCTGTTGAGTACGAATGGTATTTTAAGAGCAGGAAGTGACCTCATAATGAGCCTGACCCCTGGGGGAGGCCCGGGGTGTTTGTTTAATTGGTGTTTGGCTGAAATTGCACTAAAAATCTCTCAACAAAGCCCAAGCTACAGGTGGACAGCTTCAAAACTTTAATGGATAGCACAAGTTTTGATCTCCAGTATCTTTTTTTCCAAAGTCAGTGTGTCAAGCCCTGTTTGACCCTGGGGTCAATGAATGTGACACTTCAGACAGATCACTGCTCATATTCAACACGTAACTGTGAATCAAACACAAACATGCATATAGCTTTTAAAATATACAATTTACATATACTGCATATACTATAATAGAGAAAACACAAGACCATTTGGCGAACTGTCATAAACTAATGTCAGTCTTTTCAGTTCATTCAAAAATAAATTACATTTTTACATTTTTAAAGACTGATATTAGTTTACGACAGTTCGCCAAATGGTCTTGTGTTTTCTCTATTGTGTATTGTATATTCTATTATAGTATATGCAGTATATGTAAATTGTTTATTTTAAAAGCTATACACAATTCTTTGAAAAAAATATGCCATTTTAATCAATGTAATTATGGATAAACATTTTAAACCCAGTAAACACAATAAAGTATTATTTTACTGAATGTTTTGCTATAAATATATTTTACAACATCTAATATAAGAAATTGTTCCTTAAAGCCAACATCCAAACGAAATTTACCCTTTTTACTTTTTTGCTTTATAAATGTCTCACACGATTGCACAATTTATCAGTGCATGTTATTCTAAAAGAAAAAAAGGTTGGCTGATGTAACCAGGGCTGTGTGTGTGTGGGAAAAATTTATATTAAATGATAATATCATAGTCTTACAATAGCAATGCATGTAAATCCTGATTTATAAAATCAAGTCCCACCCTACATTTTTTCCTGTTGAGTGAAGTACAACGGGGCTTAAGGCCCTGTGGGTTAAAAGGCTCCTTTGGTTTTATTTTCTCCTAAAACACTAAATAGCAACAAAAACTACAACAGCACTTTCCTGAACATCTGTTTGTCACTGTGAACTGCAACATTTTCCTGATCCATGAGATCTTTGCGTGTGGTGTCTAAAGGTTGATTCTGAGGCAGTTTGATCTTTAATATTTTAAAATGTTTTGCTAATTTATGTAGCTAATGAAAATCCCTGAAATCAACATTTATTTTGATACAAAATACTTATCATTTTCAGTTTTGTTCAAGGTGAATAAATCAAACTTTTTTTAATAACTGTCTAATAAGTGAAAGGATAGTATCTGGGGTATAAAGTCCCCCTGTTGCAGGGGATAAATGCCCCTATAAAAAATGCATGCTATGCACTGTTTTTCTAAAGTGAGGCGAATAGATTTGTTCTGAAAAATGTTCAGAGTGGGCTCACATTGACTGATCCAATCACAATGGAGATTAATTTGTTTACAGAATACTTGCGATGTTATAAAATACCAAATGTGGTTGAAATGAACAGGAAATCTGAAATTTTCAGAAGTAGCTATTTTGAGTAAGCATTATCTTAATTCGTTACTCACAAAAGTATGTTGCTGTCTCAAAATTATTTGCATTAGTTGACAAATTTTGCACTATAACTATTGCTCCTATATCTACACGATATCACTATAACCCCCTAGGGGCCTTTTGCCCCAAGGCTGTGGGCCTTTAACTCCAAGTATGGGGTAAAAGGCTTCCGTGCCACCTTTAAAAAAATAAAAAAATAAATAAATAAAATAAAAAATAAAAAATAAATAAATAAATAAAAAATTAATTTTTTTTATCATAACAATCTTCTGTTATTATTTTCTTTTCACACAAATTATTTTCAATATTCAATAAAAAGAAATCAATTGTTTCCATCTTGATACATTTTGTGTTCCTTTAGCCCTGTTGTACCCTATTCTGTTCTTAATTTTTGCTAAATTTTGTCTCATTACAAGTTGAATGTGTTGCGAATGACATTTTATGTTGTCTTTAAGTTAAATCTTCTGTTTTAATAGGTTTTTATTCTATTTGAAAGGATATTTTTGAGGTATTTGGCCATCACAAGAATAGCAACTTCAGTTCAGTGTCTTGGGACAGGAGGGTGAGAGGGCAGATTTTGCCTCCTGCTGGTCCTTTATATTTCAGATTGTGGTGTTACTCAAAATCACTGTTGCCCAGTGAAAGACCCCCTAAACCACCCCAGACTTCCCGTTACGCTCGGGCACAGACATCTGTCTGAGTGTGTGCGTGTGTGTGCGCAATGCTGTGGGCCTGTGGCTCGTGGGGGTGGGGGTGGGGGAACAGAAGGTTTTGTTGCTGCTGATAGAGACGGGCAGGTCTGGCCATCATGACAAACAGCTCGTATATATGCTGGCATGTGCTTTATGTGAAGTGAAATCCTCACGTGCATGAGCTTGAGGTTGAGACGTAGATCTCTACACCGCTGACCTACTACGGCAGCAGGAAAGAAAACTAGCAATACAATTTAAAATCAGATCTTTTAATATCGGGTGTTTTAGCATTGAAAACGTGCTGACCTGAATAGATAGATAGAGAGACAGACGAGAGAGAGAGAGAGAGAGAGAAAGAGAGATAGATAGATAGATATGAAAACAATGGAGATAAGAGGGTAGGACACTATCGTGGAATGTTGCAAGCCAGATTCAAACTTAATGCTGCCTGCAAAAGCACCAAAGCTCTTCATGTTGGAGTACAGACCACGTCTCTGACTATTCTTTATCTTCAGTGCATAATATTGTAAAAATGTTCCATTTGCTCTGATATTGCTTTATAGCGTTTTACACGTAATTGCATTAATGTTGCCCTAGTGATGACCTTTGTAAATAATCATAGTGTACAAGAGTAACCCCCTCTCCTCAAAGGGCAGGTGGTTTAGCTATAGGGAGGTTTTACAGAAGGTTTAAAAGGCCTCAAACTTAAACTAAAATATTGATCATCTAACAGCATTATGCGGTTTTATATTTGTGTACAAAGGGCTTGAAAAGGTTATATTTTTCTGTGATGCTGCTTTTCTTTGTTGAAAGGTTACAATTGAAACAGATGACATAAGTCTAGTAGGAACCTCAGGTTAGAAAATAAAACGTCTCTTGATAGCAACGATTACTATGCATAAACATTTCATATTCTTTGTAAAATTCTTATGTGTGAACACAGTTGATGAGTATTATTAATATATTCTTCAATACTGCTTTAAAAATAAATGTTTAATAGGTAGATAATTGTACAAATGGTAATTGATTTTAATAATTGCTTTGTCAAGCAAACGCACTACTATTCTACAAACTTGTTTAGAGTTTTTCCAAAATCCCTAAACAAAGACTAAAATAATTAAATGTAACTTCTTCCTGCAAGCTACATCCTATTAAGCTTTTCAAGCTCCATCTATCTATCTATCTATCTATCTATCTATATATATATTTGTTAAACCTTCAAACCTCAAGGTTTTAAAACTTTAACTTTTTAAGTTTTGTAAGTTTTACTTAACACTGAAAGCAATTACCATTTCTACAATCATCTAACTATTAAACATTTATTTTTGAAGCAGTACTGCAGAATATATGAACAGTTAGCCAAAATAATTCATATGAATATTTCTCTAAATTTGTCCCCAATAATGAGCTCAGCGGTTAACTAACTCTACACATAGTTGAACTATAATTTCTCTCTCTTTCTGGTACATGTGGGGGATGATATGCCTGTAATGGTGCCCGCTCAGAAAGCAGGCACCACAGATGGCTCAGTGGGACCTGCATTTATCAGAATGCCATAAATCTGAGACCCGGGCAGTAGCCGTAGGCATTGAGCGGGCACAGAGTCTGGTGCCAACTGCAGAGCAGACATGGAGGCGCTCTGATCCTTGAGTGGTGCATCAGGGGCTGTTGGTGGAACAGGATTATCGCAGGGGTCAGTAGTCTGAGTGTGTGTGTGTGTGTGTGTGTGTGGGGGGGGGGGGGGGGGTGTAGTGCTGATATGTGTAGCGATATGAGTACAGAAGACTGGGGGGATGCAGAGATAGTTGGGGCGGGTTTTATGCTCTGAGTCTAAAGTCATTCCAATACCGTTTTACTTTCTTCAGTGGAACACATAAGCAGATGTTTATTCAAATATTCATGCTACTATATATGATACAATGAAAGCTGATGGCCACGCATCATGATCACATGGGAAATCGACATGTTGCTTTCGAAAGTTACTGTAATGTACCCTTAACTCAAAATTTCTGCTGAAATCACTGCCCCCAGGTGTCCGAAGCTGGGAGTGTTGTTAAACATGGATATGAGTGAGCTCCAATTTCCAGGTGAAATGTCCACAGAGTGGCACCGAAAGCGATTATTGTATTTTGAGTTGTAAATGATGAAATAAAAGCAAAAGGAATGCATATTTTATTAACTCTACCACCTAACCCAAACCCCAACCCTAAACCTAACTGTCAGTGGAGTAAAAGTGTAATTTTAGAGCAAATACGCACCCTGCGAATTGTGTAAATCCTTGTTTATGTGAACATGATTACTTCCTGGTTCCCACAGGACCAGAACCTGTGTTTTGGAGGTTGCTCGTGCAACGTTCTATCAGTAACACTAGAGGAAAATGTACCCACATTTGAATTGATGCAAAAACGTCTGATGGGGGATGCCGCTTGTCAGTAAGTTGGCTGAATGGGGTTGATTTCAGGGGACATGAACTTTTGGAAACATCTTGTCACATGTGATTATGTTGGGTGGTTGTAAGGTTTGATGGAGGTTTATTGGTAGATAAAGACTAACACACCTGTATCATGTCACCACAGATGGGCTCACATGTGTGTTCTTTTGTTTTTTTTTTTAAAGTGTGAAGCCTTCAGGCCCTAAACAGCCTAAAGGGCAAATGACACGACAGACTCACTGTTTCCATCTTCAGCACACACACACACAGCATGCGCAATTTGGACTGGGTTTTGAAAACCAAAGAAATCTCTATAACACACCATCACAGATCTCTGTAATCAAAACACAGACACAGAAAGCACATGAAAGATTGCATTGATTGGCCTCATTCAGTCCTGTAACACACACATACATACTCGCAACACCAGCGGGCACACGGCTGCACACTCCCTCACCACAGACAGACTGTGACGGGCGCATGTGTGTTTGTGTGATGCCATATGTGGCTGTGTATGTCTGTGTGCATGTGTCTGTATGTTTGGCTGATTGTGTGTGTGTGTTGCCCCAGGCCCTCACACGTCCTCAGAAAGGCTTCGCCGAGCGAGGCTGCCCCGCAGGAAACCGTGACATTACCTGCGGCGCCACTGGGTCCTCTTACACTTCACAAATTGAAAATTCACATCAGAGCGTGTGAGCTCACACACACATTTATTTTCACACAGTACTGCAGAATATGTTAACAGTTACCCAAATAATTTAGATTAATATTTGTACATATTTTTATTCACATAATACACATAAATGTCTCAAAACTTACAAACTACCATTTTAAAGGTTTTTGGGATGCATATACTTCGATGTTATTTGGAGGCCTACAATAGAACGCAACTTTCCATAGACTCATTTATTTCCAACCATAACTTATAAACCTTTAAAGACAGACCTACCTTGAGCTCTGAGGTTGTTCATCGATGGTATATGCTTCCTTTGAAGCCATCCTTCTGCGTTATTTCAACTTCATTGTTTAAAAATTGTGTTTAATACCGGACTTCATGGTAAACAACTACATTACCCATGGTCCAGCAGAGAAAGCTTCACCAATCAGAGAACCGAAGCCAACCAAGCTTGCGAAATGTGCCTCAGAGCAACTGCCCACTCCCATGACGCACTGTGAATGATGCAATCATGTCGGTGTCTCTTCACCCTTAAACTACTTATCTATTTGTACATATAGAAATATTTTGCAATAAACGTAAAATTGATCGTTTCTATACTCATTATCAACAACCTAAAATCAATAGTTTTAAATATTCCCATAGTTTTTTATTCAATGACCTTTCGCAATGCTTCATGAGATTGTAGTCCATGCCCTCATGAAGGACGGTATGTACACAGTCTTGTACCTATGTCTTTTTTGTCCGATTTTCATATACTTTTTTGCCTCAAAACTAAATTTGTGATGTTGTGATTCACATCAGAGCTGGTTGGTTTGGTTAATGCAAAGTCTATATTACCATGCCACTGTCTATTTGAAGTTCAGGAAATCAAAAGTCTATTTCCCGCTGTTAAGAGCCCTCCAACAAATCTACTCTCCACCTTTTTTCTGGGGGTCATACTGGAGAAATGAATGTGGGTGGGACTTCCACCGGAAGTTGTTCTACAGCATTCCTTAGCTCTGGCTGCAGTCATTTTAAGACCCTGTTTACAGCTGTCAATAAGACACGTTTCAGATGATCCGATCTCAAAGGTTAATGCTAAATATAGTTGTAAATGGGCTACAAAATGTTTTGTGATTGGATCACAAAAAACATACAGAGGAAGTCAAAAACCACATTGCATTTGAAGTTTAAAACGTCATCCTGATGCGTCCTGGATAGCAGCGACGCACCACCTCTCACCAGTCAATTAACCTTTGAACAAATGTTTAAACTAACATGCAGATTTAAAAAGGAAATAACCGTCCGATTGGAAAATTTGAAAAGCGATTACATACCCAAGTATGAGCTTCACAGCTCTTCCACAAGATGACAAGCACACACATCAGAAGTTGAACTAACACAGGTACTCCACTAAAACAACCAATAATTTTGCTTGAAATGTTGCGTTTATGCTTAGATTAAATCTCAACTGCATCTGAGAGAAACAGCGCACCGGTTTTGTTCACGCTTTCTTTGTCTTTATGACTTTTTTGCAGTTTATTATCGTTCAGTAACACACTGATATAGTGATTGATATATGTCCATACGAAATCATACATGCTTTCCTCAAAATCCCAACACCACAACGAAAGAATGAATGGACGTACGCCGCAACAACAGCTGTGTTTACTTGACAACGGAAGTAACGTCCATATCTCTCGCTAAGCATCACGGGATATAGGAAAAAGGTGGATAGAACAAATTAAAGAAAATATTTGCAATTTTACTGTTTGTTTAGTCAGAATGCACGGCTTCGAAAGTAGCATGTGAAAGTGTATGCATTATACGACAATAAACTTTTCAAACAGTAATATGCTACAGTACATTGATATGATATGTCTTGTGTTTCAGCATGTAATTTGCATGTTTTTTCCATTTTGCAGATGCAGCAGCAGGAACTCGCCCAAATGAGACAACGAGATGCCAACTTGACAGCACTCGCCGCCATTGGCCCGCGAAAAAAACGCAAGGTGGACTCACCTGGAGCTACCATGACAGGCACTGAGGTACAAACCTCTACATGAATTATAAAAAAATGATGTCTTCTAAGGACTCAATAAATCAACATTCAGGTCAACATGAAATTAAAATTGCCCCTATTTACTGTCTCTAAATGACTTTTTGGAATGACATCACCAAGTCCTCTTATTTTTCAACCACCTGTCATATAGAGAACACTTTTGACCATCCAATCAAGTCCAGATTAATAAAATCAATTGGAAATATGTAAAGTGGGTTCTGAACACAATTTTATGTTGATTTTAAATAGGTGCATTTGGCTGGAACTTGAGATTAGGCCTGAAACGATTAGTCGAAGTTATCGACAACATCGACAATAAAACATTTGTCATTTAATCTCATTTAACATAACATAAGATCACATTAAACTCTAATGATGACGAGCGAGAGCAGCACTGCAGTTTGCGCCTGACTGAGGAGAGGAAGAATTACACAGCTCACAGTCCAGATGCGCTCTAAACTTTCCAAACAGCTTCAGGTGATGTAGATCACAAAGTATGAGGGAATTATAATGAAAAAATACAAAATAAGTAAATACAGAAGCACTCTCGTTGTGGAATAAGCAGAGCCGGAGCTTCCACTTCGTTGAAGCAAAACTTGTGTGTCGAGCGTCTTTAAAGGAAACACCCCGTCATTACATCTTTAATGCAGTTATATTTAATGCATTATAGCTATATTAAAGTTCAAATTATACAGAAGCAGATCATGTAAATAACTACAAACTCCGAAACTGGCATTTCTCTGTGCGGTCAGCGCCTCTTCTATGAGTTGCGCGAATGTCCCGATCTAAGGGGGAGAGATTGAAACTGCACCCAGCTGAGGCACACTCGTAGGGACACTCATCCCTTGAGTGCGCACACTTAATGCAGCTAGATTATAACGTGATGGCTCGCGACTTATTGAATCATTATATGTCACTGTGCATTTCTTATTGTGAAGAAAATTGGCAATACGCAGCTTTATCAATAAGAGAGAGTTTTTTTTTTTTGTGAGTTAAAGGTGTATTGAAGTGAACAGAAAGGTGATAGAAGGTAGTCTTCACCCCATTATACACTGCAACAAAATACGTTTTTGATTTGTTTTGTTTGGCTAAAACTCCTTTAAAACAACATACATTTACTTTAGCAGCTATACTGCAGAAGAAAATGTTTTATCTGAGAATGTTGAATATAATATTAAAAATACAAATATTGAAAAATATTGAAAAATCCTTAAAGAAAAGATGCATTCACCTGAGAAGCAGCATATAAGATATTTAGACTTGCTTTTAGAGAATAGATCTTGAATGTAAGTATACTTTGTCTTTACTGCACTCGCAGAAGTATAACCAAGTGAAAAAATACACTTATATACAAAATACACTTATATTTAAGATACATTCTCTTAAAGCAAGTCTAAATATCTTATATGTTGCTTCTCAAGTAAATGTATCTTGTTTTAAGGATTTTTAGACAATTTTAAATGTAAAACAAGACAAAAACACTTGATAACAATAGGATTTTTTGCAGTGAATTTCTTTACTGAATTAAACTTAATAACAAGTAATTTTTTTCCCTTTTATTCAGTGAATGTCACAAAGATTATTTTGTCCTCTTTATTGTTAGTAAGCATGTTTAATACAACCTTTTAAGTCGGGGCATTAGCTGAATAATCGGTTAAGAGCTGATGATTAATTGTTGCAATATTCGCCGAATAGTTGAATAATCATTCTAATAATCGTTAGATTAACCGATTATCAAAATAATCGTTAGTTGCAGCCCTACTTTTTCTAATGGCTGCATCCCAGTTTGCATACTTCTACTACACGCTAAAAGTATGTACTTCTGTGATGACGGTAAAATGTTCAAAGTGGACCGTCACAAACTTCTCTTCTGTAGCACGACAACTTGTGGGCAATATTGCCTCAAAAAGCATTGAATTTAAAATTTACCGGAAATACTACATTCAGGCACTTTTGACTATTTAATTTATTTATTTATTTATTTTCTTCCCTTTTGCTCCCCAATTTGGAATGCCCAATTCCCAGTGTGCTCTAAGTCCTCGTGGTGGCGTAGTGACTTGCCTCAATCCAGGTGGCAGAGGACGAACCTCAGTTGCCTCCGCATCTGAGACTGTCAAAACGCACATCTTATCACGTTGCTTGTTGAGCGCGTTACTGCAGAGACATAGCATGTGTGGAGGCTTCACGCCATTTTCCGCGGTATCCACGCACAACTCGCCACGTGCCCCACCGAGAGCGAACCACATTATAGCGACGATGAGGAGGTTACCCCATGTGACTCTACCCTCCCTAGCAACTGGGCCAATTTGGTTGCTTAAGAGACCTGGCTGGAGTCACTCAGCACACCCTGGATTTGAACTCGTGACTCCAGGGATGGCAGTCAGCGTCTTTACTCGCTGAGATACCCAGGCCCCCACTTTTGACTATTTTAAACATACAATAATTCGCCACGTGATAATATTAATCTCTCATACTTTATTGGATGGATAGCTTGTACGTTGGTCATTTGTCATTTAATGTCAAGATGTCATACTCAGGATATTGCCACAGGAGTTAATATTCATGTGTTGCATTGTGAGCAAATGTGATTGAATGTATTTTCTCATAGCAAAGGTAAACACCAGAGCTTTTTTCCCTGCAACATTCCACTTCCCCACAGTTAATGAAATGGTCACGCACTGCGCGTTTTGCATGAGTGGGTTACAGTGTTATTCTGGTGAAGAAAGCATTGTTGCTGCACATATGGCTACCAGCTCTGTTCTGTATTATAGAGGATTACACTGTACACACTGGAGACATGAAGAAATATAAGTATTATATTTCCTCAACATTGTGTCGTACGTGAAGTCATTGGGTTTAGCTGCATCTGGCGAATGTTTAGCTTTGCTTTTGGAGTCGGAAGGCCAGTTCATATTCCCTCATGGATTGTGACTAATGCTTGAACACGGTAAACCGGAAAAAACACATTGTGAGCATCAACTGGTCATTTTAATAACCTGTTTATTGAGTTGTGTGTGTGGTTCAGCCAGGGAGTTCCTGCAATGAATATGGCTAGAATAAATAACTAAATAAATGCATTGCTTCTGCTTTGTGAACACAGTGCAACCTCTTTCACTGTGTTTTATTGTAACTGGGCTGAGAGACTCTGACCTCAACATCGGCCACAAACTGTGTATGAACAGACACGTGCACATGTTTAAACACTCACCCTGCTGAAAAAAACACCTCAAACCAGCCTAAGATGGTTTGCTGGTCTTACCTGGTTTAAGATGGTCATAGCTGCTTTAAGCTGGACATCCAGCCTGACCAAGCTGGTGTTCAGCTGGTTTGAGATGGTCTTTGCTGGTATAAGATAGACTTTGCTGGTTTAAAATGGTCTCCCAGCTTGACTAAGTTGGTGTTCAGCTGGTTTAAGATATTCTTTGCTGGTTAAAAAAGGTCTGCAGCCTGTCCAGGTTGGTGTTTAGTTGGTTTAAGATGGTCTTAACTGGTTTAAGATTGTCTTTGCTGGTTTAAAATAGTCTCCCAGCCTGACCAAGTTGGTGTTCAGCTGGTTTAAGATAGTCTTTGTTGGTTTAAATTGGTCTCCCAGCCTGACCAATTTGATGTTCAGCTGGTTTAAGATGGCCTCTCAGCCTGACCAAGTTAGTGTTCAACTGGTTTAAGATGGCCTCTCAGCCTGACCAAGCTGGTGTTCAGCTGGTTTAAGATAGTCATTGTTGGTTTAAAATGGTCTCCCAGCCTGACCAAGTTGGTGTTCAGTTGGTTTAAGATGGTCTCCCAGCCTGACCAAGTTGGTGTTCAGTTGGTTTAAGATGGCCTCTCAGCCTGACCAAGTTGGTGTTCAGCTGGTTTAAGATTGTCTTAGCTGGTTTAAGATAGTCATTGCTGGTTTAAAATGGTCTCCCAGCCTGACCAAGTTGGTGTTCAGCAGGTTTAAGATGGCCTCTCAGCCTGACCAAGTTGGTGTTCAGCTGGTTTAAGATTGTCTTAGCTGGTTTAAGGTAGTCTTTTCTGGTTTAAAATGGTCTCCCAGCCTGATTTAATTGGTGTTCAGCTGGTTAAGGTGGCCTCTCAGCTTGACCAAGTTGGTGTTCAGCTGGTTAAAGATGGTCTTATCTGGTTTTAGATAGTCTTTACTGGTTTAAGATGGTCTTCCAGCCTGACCAAGTTGGTGTTTAGTTAGTTTAAGACAGTCTTAGCTGGTTTAAGATTGTCTTTGCTGGTTTAAAATGGTCTCTCAGCCTTACCATGCTAGTGTTAAGCTGATTAAAGATGGTCTTAGCTGGTTTAAGATGGTCTCTCAGCCTGGCCAAGCTGGTGTTCAGCTGGTATAAGAAAGTCTGAGCTGGTTCGGGATGGTCTACCAGCCTGACAAAGCTGGTGTTCAGCTGGTTTAAGATGGTCTTAGCTGGTTTAAGATGGCCTCTCTGCCTGACCAAGCTGGTGTTCACCTGGTTTAAGATGATCTTAGCTGGTTAGGGATGATCTTCCAGCCTGACCAAGCTAGTATTAAGCTTGTTTAAAATGGCCTTAACTGGTTTAAGATGGTCTTAGCTGAATAGGGATGGTCTCCCAGCCTGACCAAGCTGTTGTTTAGCTTGTTTAAGATTGTCTTAGCTGGTTTAAGGTGGTCTCTCAGCCTGACCAAGCTAGTGTTAAGCTTGATTAAAATGGTCTTAGCTGATTAGGGATGGTATCCCAGCCTGACCAAGCTGGCGTTCAGCTGGTCTGACTGTGGTATTACCATGTTTATTCTTTTTTTTTTTTTTTCTCCCCTTTTCTCCCCACTTTGGAATGCCCAATTCCCAATGTGCTCTAAGTCCTTGTGGTGGCGTAGTGACTCGCCTCAATCCGGGTGGCAGAGGATGAATCTCAGTTGCCTCCGCATCTGAGACCATCAATCCGTGCATCTTATCACGTGGCTTGTGGAGGCTTCACGCTATTTTCTGCGGCATCCACGCACAACTCACCACGTGCCCCACCGAGAGCGAGAGGAGGTTACCTCGTGTGACTCTAACCGGGCCAATTTGGTTGCTTAGGAGACCTGGCTGGAGTCACTCAGCATGCCCTGGATTTGAACTCGCGACTCCAGGGGTAGTAGTCAGCGTCTTTACTCGCTGAGTTACCCAGGCCCCCTCCTACTATGTTTTTTTAATACCAATACTAAGAATTAAATTTTGAAATGTAAATTGTCCTGTGCCATTTGTGCTATGGACATGAATGATACATCAAATCATGTGGCTTGTTGAGGAAATGTGTGGTAATATTTTTTTATTACTTTCGTAGATTTACATTGACTTACATTGAAGGCGTTATTGGCCCATATCTAGAGACCAGTATATTATAGAGACTTAGGGTGGACTCTTTTAAATTTGGCCAGTAACACCCAGAACACTCTAGCAACTGCATAGCAACACACTAGGAACTACTCAGAACAGCCTCACAACTGCATAGTAACACCCTGGCTACCACCCACATCAATCTGGCATCGTGGTGGCAACTTTTGCACAGGTAGCACTCATATTTTCTTTAGAAATCATAAAAATATAATTACTTGTTGTTGTTTTTTTAAGTACCTTGTAAATGTATGTAAATACCATTGTATATGAATATGGTTATCATTTATTATCATGATATTTGCCAAAGTATGATGGTATTACCATCTGATATCCTCACTGTACCACCCCGGTACTTTTTGTAATGGCTGTTATACAGTATGTTTAATTGGAGGGTGTTTTTGAAAAGTAAAGCCACCTATTAAAGGTCAAGATAGTGAGAAAAGAGAAGAGGAAGGAAGGAGAAAAGGAGAGACAAAGGGAGGAATCTTACTTTTTTTAAACTTATTTTCACCTCCTCTCATTTCTTCATTTGGGCTGGTGCTGTGTTCCGCCCTGGGGCGATTTCTCTGCTTTCTCCAGAGCAAAGTGAATGTGACTTTTCAAAGGGGGTCACGGAGTGGCTGCAGGCTATGGCAGCGCCGGCGTATTCAGGCCTTCTCCGAGTTTCACTCTGGGCCCGGCAGAGATTTCATCTGCACAGAAATGCACCGTGGGGCGCGAGCTCAGGGTGAGGTCTGGCTGCTCAGATTCTCTGAATATCCGGACTATGTTCTGCTGCGTTAATCCCAAACAAAAGCCTCTTAGTGTCTGGAAACAGTCACCAAAACTGAGACAAGGAAATGAGTGAGATGCTAAAAATCAGGGACTGTTTTAAAATTGAACAGAGAAAAAGCTTGTTGGTTTGTCATTTGTTCATTCTGCTTGCAATATTTGCAGAGGAAAATGTTATTACTATGAATTTTTCTTTAAAATATTCATTAGTAGAAATAAAAATAGACACAATTGAGTCAATTATTGACATATAGTAAGAGTATAAAGCTATAAAATTAATGTGGATAGCATAGCGCGGAGCATTTTGTCTTTGAAGAACTTGTTATTCGTATGAAAATGTTATGCGGATTGAATTTGAATCGTTTATGAATAACTACAAGCACTGAGCACTTTATTAGGAACAGCCGTACACCTACTTATTCATGCGATTATCTAATCAGCCTATCATGTGGCAGCAATGCAATGCATACAATCATGCAGATACGGTTCAGGAGCTTCAGTTAATGTTCACATCAACCATCAGAATGGGAAAAAAAATGTGATCTCAGTGATTTCGACCATGACATGATTTTTGGTGCCAGACGGGCTGGTTTGAGTATTTCTGTAACTGATGATCTCCTGGGATTTTCACGCACAACAGTCTCTAGAGTTTACTCAGAATGGTGCCAATAACAAAAAAAACATTCAGTGAGAGGCAGTTTTGCAGATGGAAACGCCTTTTTGATGAGAGAGGTCAAAGGAGAATGGCTAGACTGGTTCGAGCTGACAGAAATGCTACGGTAACTCTGGTAACCACTCTGTACAATTGTAGAGAGCAGAATAGCATCTCAGAATGCACAACACATCGAACCTTGAGGCGGATGGGCTACAACAGCAGAAGACCACGCCTGGCACTTTATTAGGACCATAGTGTTCCTAATAAAGTGCTCAGTGAGTGTATATTTCAAAATGACTGTTGATTGCGGACTTTGGTATCTTGGCAAATCGGATTACTGTTTGAGATGTTGTTGAGCTCTCTTCTGGAGCTCTAAAAGAGACATAAGTTGCTGGAGTCTTTTCTCAGGAGAATAATCTAGGAAAAAGGGTTAGTTCACTCAAAATTTTAAATTCTGTAATAATGTACTCATGCTCATTTCGCTTCTAACCCATATGACCATCTTTCTTCAAGTTTCAAAGCTCTCAAATCTCTATCACCTATATTCAAGTATGCCATATTGCCAAGTTTGACGCCAATGATGCCTAACCTCATTGGTTCTCGCATGTCATGTGACCGATTGTGATTTTTATTATTTTTTTCATTTTTGGAGGTGGACAGGAAAATATCTACTAAACATCTCCTTTTGTGTTTCACAAAGACTTAGTCACAAAGAAAGTCTTACGGGTTTGGAACGACATGAGGGTGAGTAAGTGATGACAGAACTTTCATTTTTAGGTGAACTGTTCCTTTAAAGAGAACTGATTTGTTATTTTTCTTTTCTACGAGTTACCCACAATCGCCCGTCCCCCCCCAGAGCGTGTATGTGTGTGACTGATTTCAGGTAGCACTGGTGGCGGGCGATTGTGGGTGTTTTTACTTCGTTATTCACCCCCCTCTTGTCTGGCCAGGCTTCAGATGGCCCAGGGGCTAAACCTGATAGCCCATGTTCAGTGTAAAGTCTGTCTCCATCCTGAGTGAACAAAGAGAGCTTACTGCGCTCCAAGGCATAGATTAGAGAGAGAGACAGAGGGGCCCCTAACTGGCCCTTGCTTGGGGTCATTGTACAGCCAGGGGCCACAGTAACAAACTCTTTCATTTTGAGCTTTTGAAGTTCAGTACAAATTCTGTGTGGGATGCAAACAGACAGAATGAACAGGAAAAGAACAAGGAGAAAGTATAAATGGGTTCGAATGTTACAACAGAATAAGGGGTTGAGTTGTCAGGTGCAGGAAATGAGTAATCTGCTCCCAAAATACAACACAGAGGGTGTTGCTACCCACAAAAAATTGGAGTGGTGGTGGTGTAGTGGACTAAAGCACTGAACTGGTTAGTTGTTGGTTCGATCCCCACAGCCACCAACATTGTGTCCTTGAGCAAGGCACTTAACTCCAGGTTGCTCCAGGGGGATTGTCCCTGTAATAAGGGCACTGTAAGTTGCTTTGGATAAAAGCGTCTGCCAAATGCATAAATGTAAATGAAATAGATTTTTATTAAATGGTGATATAATTTCCTTGACGACACATGACATCACAGTTTGACATACAGTGCATCCACATTTTGTTATGTCACAGCCTTATTCCAAAATGGATTAAATTCATTATTTTCCTCAAAATTCTACAAACAATACCCCATAATGACAACAAGAAAGAAGTTTGTTTGAAATCTTTGCAAATTTACTAAAACTAAAAAACTAAAAAAAAAATCACATGTACATAAGTATTCACAGCCTTTGCCATGACACTCAAAATTGAGCTCAGGTGCATCCTGTTTCCACTGATCATCCTTGAGATGTTTTTACAACTTGATTGGAGTCCACCTGTGGTAAATTCAGTTGATTGGACATGATTTGGAAAGGCACACACCTGTCTATATAAGGTTCCACAGTTAACAGTGCATGTCAGAGCACAAACCAAGCCATGAAGTCCAAGGAATTGTCTGTAGACCTCCGAGACAGGATTTTATCGAGGCACAGATCTGGGGAAGGGTACAGAAAAATTTCTGTAGCATTGAAGGTCCCAGTGAGCACAGTGGCCTCCATCATCTGTAAATGGAAGAAGTTTGGAACCACCAGGACTCTTCCTAGAGCTGGCCGCCTGGCCAAACTGAGCGATCGGGGGAGAAGGGCCTTAGTCAGAGAGGTGACCAAGAACCCGATGGTCACTCTGACAGAGCTCCAGCATTTCTCTGTGGAGAGAGGAGAACCTTCCAGAAGAACAACCATCTCTGCAGCACATCACCAATCAGGCCTGTATGGTAGAGTGGCCAGACGGAAGCCACTCCTCAGTAAAAGGCACATGACAGCCCGCCTGGAGTTTGCCAAAAGGCACCTGAAGGACTCTCAGACCATGAGAAACAAAGATTGAACTCTTTGGCCTGAGTGGCAAGCGTCATGTCTGGAGGAAACCAGGCACCGCTCATCACCTGGCCAATACCATCCCTACAGTGAAGCATGGTGGTGGCAGCATCATGCTGTGGGGATGTTTTTCAGCGGCAGGAACTGGGAGACTAGTCAGGATCGAGGGAAAGATGAATGCAGCAATGTACAGGGACATCCCTGATGAAAACCTGCTCCAGAGCACTCTGGACCTCAGACTGGGGCGAAGGTTCATCTTCCAACAGGACAACGACCCTAAGCACACAGCCAAGATAACAAAGGAGTGGCTACGGGACAACTCTGTGAATGTCCTTGAGTGGCCCAGCCAGAGCCCAGACTTGAACCCGATTGAACATCTCTGGAGAGATCTGAAAATGGCTGTGCACCGACGCTCCCCATCTAACCTGATGGAGCTTGAGAGGTCCTGCAAAGAAGAATGGGAGAAACTGCCCAAAAATAGGTGTGCCAAGGTTGTAGCATCATACTCAAAAAGACTTGAGGCTGTAATTGGTGCCAAAGGTGCTTCAACAAAGTATTGAGCAAAGGCTGTGAATACTTATGTACATGTGTTGTGTGTGTGGGTTTTTTTTTTTTTATTCTCGTGTTTTTTTTTTTTTTTTTTTTATAAATTTGCAAAGATTTCAAACAAACTTCTTTCACATTGTCATTATGGGGTATTGTTTGTAGAATTTTGAGGAAAATAATGAATTTAATCCATTTTGGAATAAGGCTGTAACATAACAAAATGTGGAAAATGTGAAGCGCTGTGAATACTTTCCGGATGCACTGTATGTTTCACTATTGAGGTAATACCTGCAATGCCATTGTAAGTTTGTCAGTTCAGTTTAAAGGGAAAATTCACCCGAAAAAGAACATTCTGTCATTTACTCACCCTCATGTTGTTCCAAATCTTTCCGTGTACAGCCTCAGTCACCACTCACTTTCATTGCATCTTTTTTTCTAAATAGATGACAGTAAATGGTGACTGAGGCTGTATGTCTTTAACCCTTAGATGCATGGGAATTTCACCAAACACTTACATATTCGGGTCTTTAGAGACCCGGCACTTATATCTATCACAATTTGATCTACAAAATGCCCAGATAGTGTAACATTTTCAAAACATTTAGAAAATAATAGAATAAAATATATTTTGATGTTTCATTTTTCATATATCAAAGAGAAAATGCAACAAATCAGGACAGGATTCATTACTTTCACACTAAAATTTCATGAGACGCAACTGGCTGTCAAAAACATATTGAGCTACTCATAACACATAAGCTTCACATAAGTATTTTCTCAGGAACTTAAGTCTAAAGAGATGCACAACTTTGATAATTTCAGTAGTACACTTAAATGACAGTAGCCAAATCATGTGTTGTACTTGCTATAGTTTACTTCCATGTTGTTTCTTCATCAAATTGCAATGTCAAATGTAAATCAAGTTAATCACTGAAACATCAGCACCACCTTGAGTAAGTAATAGCATGTATAATATGTATGTGTACATGCATATGGAATACTGATAATTCACCATTGTTGATAATTCATTGTTGCACAGAAAATCAATGTGATATAGTATTTATTTGTATGAATATAGTACTTATTTCTCTTGTAATAAACAAAGAAATAGATATCATGTGATAGTTTTATGAGATTATCAGCCCTACAAAACAATATGACCTATGCAAGAGTGCATTCTGTTTACTGCTTAGTGCTCAATACACTAAAGGAGGCTGTACTGTACCAACTACCTCAGGGGGGACTAAATGCCGCTTGGTGGAACAAACTGTAATTTGCACTACTGTCTGTTCAAAATAAATGAAAAGAAACCTAGCATTTGGGATGTGTTGCTTTTTCCTGTTGTACCGAACTCGTATCGAACCGTGACCCCAAAACCGAGGTACGTACCGAACCGTGAATTCTGTGTACTGTTACATCCCTAATATATATATATATATATATATATATATATATATATATATATATATATATATATATATAAATTGTTCCAATGTAGAATTTGTTTTCTATTTTTTTTTTTTTTATAAGAGAGAGGTTGAGGAATACTAAAGCTGTGTGGGCAGAACTCCAAAAAATGTATGAGGTACAGGGGGTGGAATGAGGTCCCGAGTCACTAAAGACCCGAGGTATGCATTTTAAGGGTTAACATTCTGCCTAACATCTCCTTTTTTGTTCCACAAAACAGTCATATGGGTTTGGAACAACATGAGCGTGAGTAAATGATGACAGAATTTTAGTTTTTGGGTGAACTATCCCTTTAAAAGTAAAGAGTGTAGCAGCACTAAACAGAATTGCAAAAATAATTTCTCAAAGAAGTTGACATGTCCGGCCACTCAAACATAAGTTTTGAAAGCGCCACAGTGTTTGCACTAGATGAAACTATTAGTCGACGTTTTCGACAACATCGACAAATGAAAATTGTCAACAAATATGTTAGTTGTCGGACAGTCGTTTGATGTCATTTAACGTAACATGAGATCATACGAAACTCTAATGATGATGTGCGAGAGCAGCACTGCAGTTTGCGCCTGACTGAGCAGAGGAAGAAAACACAGATCACAGTCCAGATGCACTCTAAACTTTCCAAACAGCTTCAGGTGATGTAGATCTCAAAAATACCAAAAAACTAAATACAGAAGCACTCTCATTGTGGAATGTGTGGAGCCGGAGCTGCCGCTCCGCTGAAGCAAAACTTGCGCGTGGAGCGTCTTTAAAGGAAACACCCCAGCGTTACATGTTAAATGCAGTTATATTTAATTCATTATAGCTTTATTAAAGTTCAAATAATAAGTAAGTAGGTAAACAATGTATTTAGTTATGTCCCGATCTAAGGGGGAGAGATTGAAACTGCACCTGGCTGATGCACACTCTGTTGTGGGGGCGCTCATCCCTCGAGTGTGTGCACTTAATACAGCTAGATTATAACGTGATGGCTCGAGACTTGTTGTATCATAATACAGTATACGTATGTGTCACTGTGCATTTCTTATTGTGAAGAAAATTGGCAATACGCAGCTTTATTAATAAGAGAGAATTTGTTTTTTTGTGAGTTAAAGATGTATTGAAGTGAACAGAAAGGTGAGAAGGTAGTCTTCGCCCCATTATACACTGCAACAAAATACGTTTTTTTCCGATATAAATATCTAAAACTCCTTTAAAACAACATACATTTACTTTAGAAAATTAGTTTTTTTTATCTGAGAATGTTGAATATAATATTAAAAATACAAATATTTTAAAATATCTAAAAATCCTTTAAAAAAAGATGCATTCACCTGAGAAGCAGCATATAAGATATTTAGACTTGCTTTTAGAGAATAGATCTTGAATATAAGTATACTTTGTCTTTACTGCACTCGCAGAAGTATAACCAAGTGAAAAAATACACTTATATACAAAATACACTTATATTGAAGATACATTCTCTTAAAGCAAGTCTAAATGTCTTATATGTTGCTTCTCAAGTAAATGTATCTTGTTTTAAGGATTTTTAGACAATTTTAAATGGAAAACAAGACAAAAACACTTGATAACAATAGGATTTTTTGCAGTGAATTTCTTTACTGAATTAAACTTAATAACAAGTAATTCTTTCCTTTAATTCAGTGAATGTCATTTAGAAGTATTTTTAAAAGATGATTTTTTCCTCTTTATTGTTAGCAAGCACGTTTAATACAGCCTTTTAAGTCGGGCACAAGCTGATAGTCGGTTAAGAGCTGATGATTAATCGTTGCAATAATCGCCCAAATAGTCAAATAATCATTCTAATAATCGTTAGATTAGTCAATTATCAAAATAATCCTTAGGTGCAGCCCTAGTTTACACACTTCAGGAAGTCAACCTACCAATGGATTACTAATACTTGCACATTAAACTTCAATACAAGGAGTTTTTGAAAGTATTTTAACATCTGCTTCAGCTTTAACGGATCAATATGAGGCTGCAGTGGTTGTTGAAACCACGCCGCCACATGCTAGGGTGTTGTGGGTGGTTTCAGTGCATTGCTATCGGGTTGCTAAGGTGTTCTGGGTGGTTGCTAGGGTGTTCTTGGATGTTTCTTACTGGCTAAAATCAAAAGAGCCCACCTTGAAGACTTTAGATATGATTCAGGTTCTTTCTTTAAAGCTGCACTATGTAACTTTGTGCTTTCTAGCGATATCTGTGGTTGAAACTTAAAATTGTAAGCAATTTGCGGAAGAATACATTACGTCAGTAGTGTTCTGGCATTGCTCTTCTGGTGGATGAATCTCATGATTTGAGCTTACCTTGACATTGCATGTGTGTTATGACTGGAACTGGAGTCATAATGTGCTATTTTCATGTTGATATTATGTTATACATTATAACATTTGAAACGGAAATATTACTTGCTTTGATGAAGATAAACAACACTCTTATTTACACATTTGAATTAATTTTACGCTTAAATTGCTTTTCTGATTTTTAATCAAAAATCTTACATAGAGTCTATGGGATATTTTTGACAGTTTTATCATCTGCCAGCTAAATAACATCAGTCTGACTGAATACAAAAGTATTAGCACACTTCTCCTCAGCAAGCCACATTAACTGAGGTATCATTCATGTCTGTAGCACAAACGGTACAGGATGAGTTACACACTAAATTTTAATACTTAGGATTACTGATTTGAACAAACCTCTCACCTTAAAGGGATAGTTCACGCAAAAATGAAAATTATCTCATTATTCACTTACCTTGATGCCATCCCAGATGTGTATGACTGTTTTTCTTCAGCAGAACACAAATGACGATTTTTAGAAGAAGACAGAGCTCTGTCAGGTCCTTATAATGGAAGTACATGGGTGCCAGCACTTTGACGGTCCAAAAGTCATATTTAGGCAGCAATAAAGTAAACCACACGACTCCAGTCGATCAATGAATGTCTTCTGAAGCAAATCGCTATGTTTGTATAAAAAAGAAACCGATAATTAAAACATTATTAACTTAAAAAGCGCTTCCTGCCAGCAGCTGACGCGAAGCGTGACGTAAGCGTGTCGGCGAGTTCACGCGAGAATTCGGAACTGGCACTTATTTACAACAGAAGAATGAACGTCACATGAGAGTTCAGCCATTTCAAACAGTGCCAGAGCCCTGGATAGAAGCACCGATTTAAAGTAAAAAACCTTTTAATTATCGACTTGTTTCTTACATAAACCTATCGATTCCCTTCAGAAGACATTCATTGATCAACTGGCGTCATATGGATTACTTTTATGCTGCCTAAATGTTACTTTTGGACTGTCACAGTGCTGGCACCCGTGTACTTCCATTATAAGGACCTGACAGAGCTCTATCTCCTAAAAATCTTAATTTGTGTTCTGCTGAAGAAAGACATCTGGGATGGCATCAGGGTAAGAGAATAATGAGAGAATTTTCATTTTTGGGTGAACTATTCCTTTAAGTATGAGTAATAGTAATAGTTAGATTTGCCTTGGCAAACAACACTAATTATTCCTGACCTGTTTAACAAAATTACTACATTCAAGGGTACTTCACCAAAGATTGAATCGCCTTTTTCCATTTAAATCTGTCACCTTTTTCTTTTAAGGTTGTAGAAAAAAGGTAGATTCAGGAAAATAGAGAGAGAGAGAGAGAGAGAGAGAGAGAGAGAGAGAGAGGGTAAGAGCACAAGGGAAACTAATGCCCTTTCCTCCAGCTAAATTAACAGGAATGACGTGGAAAACAATCTGAGCTGGGAAAGAAAGGGGGGGTTGGAACCATTAAAATGCGCCCGGAGCGATGGACTGCGCCCAGTATCACTAAAAATGCTTGCGCTACAGATGTGCAGGCAGGCTTGCAGGCAAACTATGCTCTTGTTCTATAGCTACAATTAAAATCAACCTCACTGCCAAAAAATTGGACTGCAAAAAGAGAAAGAAAGAGAGAAAGGCCAACGTGAACATCAAAGAAAGACTGAAATGTGTAGTCGGTTATAAGAATATTCTCCAAGCCCTGCGGTTCAACATGCTCCTCTTGTTAATGAGAATTATTGACCTCTAATTTGTAAGTTAAACTTGTATTCTTGGTTAATTAAGTAAATCAATCCCAACTTGGAGTGAACAGCCTCGTCTTCCATCCAGCCTCTCTCTATTCTTTGCCCTCACTCGTTTATTCGCTCGTATGTTCGCCCTGGTCTTTCACTTCTCCTCCCATATTTCCCAGCCTGCAAGTAACCGCGGGCATATCGTCGGCCACACAAACAGGAAGGCCACGGGTGTGTTGTCTGTGTGTGTGTTTGTGTGCTTTAACGGGCTGTTTCGTTTTGTAGCCAGCAGTAGGGACAGTCACACACCCCCTTCTCTATAGCCATCTTTACACTGTAAATGTAGCACAGAAGCTGGATCTGAAGTGGCATACTATATATACTGTACCAAGAAGGTGGCATGATTGCATAAATAATATTATGAGACAATACTTTTAAATATGAAACTATTTATCAAATATACACTATCATGACAACAACAAAGTTTAAGGCTGCTCTGATGCTGCATTTTTATTTACACAGAACCAAAGCACTATAAGTACTGCCTTTGATTCTAGGGGCTGAGGTGGGTCAGAAAAGGCATAATTTAGTCTGGCTTTTATGTGGCATTGCGTCTTTACACAGAATTGTGTGCAGGCACAGAGCAGCCTTAATTCGGCTTTAAGATGCCTTTAAATATGCCTTAAGACCATTAAAGCAGCACAGATTAAACAACTTTTTTCTTCTCCCATCTAATAAATGTAGAGTGATTTTTAATTCCAGTAAATTTGTTTTTTTACCCCCTTTTCTCCCAATGTTGGAATGCCCAATTCCCACTACTTTAGTAGGTCCTCGTAGTGGCACAGTTACTCACCTCAATCCGGGTGGCAGAGGACAAATCTCAGTTGCCTCCGCTTCTGAAACCATCAGTCCGCGCATCTTATCACATGGCTCACTGTGCATGACACCGCAGAGACTCACAGCATGTGGAGGCTCATGCTACTCTACGCGATCCACGCACAACTTACCACGCGCCCCATTGAGAGCGAGAACCACTTAATCGCGACCACGAGGAGGTTACCCCATGTGACTCTACCCTCCCTAGCAACCGGGCCAATTTGGTTGCTTAGGAGACCTGGCTGGAGTCACTCAGCACACCCCCAGTGCTTTTTTTAACAGTTTCATTTGGTCCAATTGAATAACAAAATATAAATTATGCTTTGAATGTTTTGTTTTTGTTTTGTTTAAAAAGCAGCCATAGCACAACTGCAATAAAAATGCAACTACAAAACGTTTGGAAGAAATGTTAATGTTCTTAAGATTTTTATTCATTTATCTGCAGTGCTGTATCATGTTGAACTCTTAGTCACGTGATTGAGGCAGAAGAAAGGACAGCGCAAGCTGACCAATCACGTTTTTTTAGGTTCCATCAACACGGGAAAATCAAATATTCAAATATCTTTTTAAACCCATGAGCAATAAACATGGGAAATCAAGCTGATTCCTAATTTTTCTTTCTTTTTAAAAAAATAAATAAAAAATAAAAAATAATTTATGTTTTGTTTTTTAATTTAATTTTGAAACAAAAAAATTATAAACACACATATGACCATACACAGAAATAATTTTTGTCTCATTTGAATTTGTTAATTAAAAAAATATTGGTAACACTTTATTTTAAGGGTCCACAATAACATCTTGCAACCCCACGTCCACATGTGTGGGCATTGTATTTTGGCTCTGCTATACGCAATGCATAGTTTAAATGAATAAAAACTGACTGAATTCTGTTCACAAGACTCTAGACTGTCATTTAAGGGTTAAACTTCTGCCGCACCGAGTCACATGACACAACAGCATGCTGTCAATTTCCGTGAAGCGCTCCTACGGACGCAGTTTTTTCATTGAAACCTGTTTGGTTGTAAAGAGTAGAGTATCTACTTTCGTCTGATATGCCACTTTAAAAAATCTGTTCTTTTTTTGCACATCAGCACGCTGATAAACATGTTGTCCACATATGTGGAAACTGGCACAGTATTTCCTAAAAAGTGGAAAAAACGTCCTGGTTACTTTCTTAACCTCCGTTCCCTGATGGAGGGAACGAGACTCTTGGGAGCCCCAAACACCTCTGCTTTTTTTAAATAAGGCCAATGAGAATTGGCGAGTGGAATTTGCATGCCACTCCCCCGGACATACGGGTATAAAAGGAGCTGGTAAGCAACCACTCATTCAGGTTTTGTGCTGAGGAGCCGAGACCAAGAAGGACACAATGTCTCGTTCCCTCCATCAGGGAACGGAGGTTACGAAAGTAACCAGGATGTTCCTTATCTGTCACTCACTCGACGTTGTGTCGATGTAGTGACACTAGTGGTCCCTATACAAAACTCCACAACTATCTGAACTGTGTTACGTGAACTGGTGGTGTGTGACAGGCAGACCGCTATGTGCCTCGTAGCCAGCACACCAGGCCGTCACGTAACCTCCCCCAATGCTCTTATGAGCATCGAACGGTCCATCAGGGACAAGTCGACTTCCCAACTATAGGGACAGGCTAGCCCAGCCGAGGCCTCTTTCCCTCTCTTTTCTCCCCAAAAAGAGTGGAATTTGTTAAATGACTGGGAGCCATAAGTGTCTGCGTCGGGGGGGTGTCCCTCCCAAGGGGAAGACACCGCGGAGACCACACCCCACCCAAAAAGGGGGGGGTATTTTGAGTGGAATACGTCACATGGTCTTACTGAGTCTTACATTTACATTTATGCATTTGGCAGATGCTTTTATCCAAAGCGACTTACAGTGCACTTATTATAGGGACAATCCCCCTGGAGCAACCTGGAGTTAAGTGCCTTGCTCAAGGACACAATGGTGATGGCTGTGGGGATTGAACCAGCAACCTTCCAATTACCAGTTATGTGCTTTAGCCCACCACCACTCGGAAGTAGAGTCTTGTCGGAAGTATGTCATGTGGAGATGTCCCATGGTAGGTCCTACCCGAAGGGGGAGGAGTTTCTACAGAGCATGGCGACTGGGGGCAGAGGGTCTTCTGCCAAAGGAAGATGCAGTTTACCAACAGGGAAAAGATTTTGCGGAAAATATCACATGGGGTCGCCTTCAGGGAACCAGCACATGTGGAGCACCTACCTCATTACAGGGGCTCATTAGCTCACGTACTGGGCCGGTCAGCGAGTTTCTCCACAAACTCAACTGCCAGAGGGCTAAGGAGGAAAGTCATCCAGGGATCACAGTCTGTGAACACGACTGGGAGTCAAGAGCGCACGTCTTCACCTCAAGGGAGGGGAAAGGCGCTATGTGCAAGTGGTACACCCGGCCAGCTGTACCGGAACTTACCTGCTCGTGCCTGCCAATACACGGGACGAGACTGGCTCAACCCGGAGATTGTAGAACCTCGCAAAGGTGTTGAGTGTTGCCCAGCCCGCTGCTCTGCAGATGTCTGCTAAAGAGGCGCCACTGGTGAGGGCCCAGGAGGCCGCCACACTCCTGGTAGAGTGGGCTCGTAACCCCCCAGGGAGTGGCACGTCCTGAGCCTGATATGCCATCGTGATGGCGTCAATGACCCAGTGGGCGATCCTCTGTTTGGAGACAGCGCTTCCTTTCCGCTGTCCACCAAAGCAGACAAAGAGCTGCTCGGAGCTTCTAAGACTCTGCGTGCGATCCAAATAGATGCGTAAAGCTCGCACCGGACACAGAAATGCCAAGGCTGGGTCTGCCTCCTCCTGGGGCAGCACTTGCAGGTTCACCACCTGATCCCTAAAAGGGGTCGTGGGAACCTTGGGCACATAGCCCAGTTGGGGTCTCAGGATCACGTGAGAGTAACCCGGACTGAACTCCAGGCACGATTCGCTGACAGAGAACGCCTGCAGGTACGACATAAACATACAGGTCCTGGACGGAAGCTTCGGGCGCCCGCGCCAGGTGGCGGCACTCTGCGGACACAAGTGCACCGCGAGCGCCTTATCCACTTGGGGGATCACCGAATACCCCCTGGCCGCTCCACCATCGAGGATAGTGAGACCGGGGGAGCTGAAAGACCGGGGCCAGACAGTAAAAGGTGCCTCCCACGATCTTGTCAGCTCCACATGCACTTCCGGGAAGAAAGGAACGGGGGCGGGGCATGGCCGTGGGTGGCGCCCTGAGCCCAGGAACCAATCATTGAGCTGCGAGGGTTCAGGGGAGAGTGGAGGGTTCCACTCTTAGCCTGACGCTCGCGGCCTCCCGGGAAAGCTTGTCCGTCATTTCCGCGTCGGCGTGAGACTGGGCGACCGTTTCCGAATGAGGAAGCCCAGCCGAACCCTCTGCATCAGACTGGACGAGCCCGCTCTCCGATGCTGCGCTCGATAACTCATCGTGTTCCCGAGCTCCGAACGAGAGGTCTTTTTGTGAATGAAAATATACCCCATGGGTGCAGAGGGGGAGAAGCCGCTGAAATGCATCGTAAATCCAGCAATTTTGAGGTATGTCTTTGGAGAGAATTGAATTCAGTGCACTGAATACAACCGCTTGGCTCCGAAGAGAAAATCTGAATGAGTGGTTGCAAACCAGCTCCTTTTATACCCGTATGTCCGGGGGAGTGGCATGCAAATTCCACTCGCCAATTCTCATTGGCCTTTTTTCAAAAAAGCAGAGGTGTTTGGGGCTCCCAAGAGTGACCCCTAGTGTCACTACATCGACACAACGTCGAGTGAGTGACAGATAGGGAACATGTTATTTATTTTGAATAACTTTCAACTCTCACTAGGGCTGCCCCCTGATAGTCGACCAAAGGTTAGTGGATGAGAAGAGTCTTGGTCAACCAAGTTTTGATTGGTCGTTTGGTCGCTGAAAAAACTCCACATAAAAATGACGAACACCAGTATTACCGCTGGTTGGACGCTGGGTGGTACTATGGGGTAATTTTCGTTAAGCAGGGTTAGGGTTAAGCCTACACAATGTGACACACCTTGATTTCAAATATAGAACTTTATTTTAAACTAAAAATTCAAATGAAACTGGAAAAAAAATAAAATAAGTGCAATTCAAATGTGTGTTGTTCAACTTTTTGAAAGATGGTTTTACAACAGTTGTCAACATCTCTCTGGCAAAGAACCTACTTCATCTGAGCATTCTCTACCGGTTGGGTATTTCACTGTCCGGCAAAATACATCATGTGTGTGAATAAATTCATTTTGTTCCCTCCTTCACGATATATATTGCAATATACCAATTACATTGGAAACCCCTGGGCCGAGGGATCGGTGAATATTCTTGCTTTAGAGATTTTGCTTGAAAATTAAATTAATCTAATTAAAAAACAAAAAACTTAAATCAAATACATTTCTAAATTCAAATTGCACTCCAAATGAAACGAAAAAGCAATTAAAATAATGAAGTGATAAAAGAATAATATATATATATACACCTTTCCATTTACTGTCAGGCAAGAATCCGTCTTAACACTTACACAAATGAAGAAATAAAAACAATTATAATAATAATAATTATAATGATGATAATAATCACTGAAATATAAATCATGGTCTGAGGTGAACGTGTTTTTGTATTATTTTATGATTTAATCACAGATGTATAGGCTGCAGAGTTGCGTTCACAATGAACTGCTCTGTGGAAATAAAGTGAAGTGAACTGAACTCAAAGCACCTCCTGAGCTGAGATGTCTGAGGTCATTTGCAGCACTCATAGACGATACTGTTCTTGCAAAAAAAAAAAAAAAAAAAAAAAAAAAACGGAAGACAGAAACAAAGAAAGAGTGAGAACCTTTTACATGCGCGTGTTCCATGAGACTGCACACCTCCGTATCAGCGCGTCATACATGCACATAGACGGCTTTTCTGTCATCTGTTCTTATATAATATAATAAAGTGTTTCTTCAAGCGCGTGTCTGTGTGTCTACAGGCAAATTATGTGTAATATTAATTTGATAATAATAGCCTAATAATAATAATAATAATAATAATAATAATAATAATAATAATTTAATACATGGGAAAATGAGCCAAATATTGTCTTGACATCATCAAAGGCATCAGCTATTTTAGTTTAGAATGGGTTTTTTCGACACATTCAGAATCATTACCGCTTTTGCCAGGGTGTCGCTGCGGCTCGCTTTGTGCGTGCGCTTGTAAAATTTATATTTTAAAGGCTCATTATTACGGTTTATTATTTCTCTGTAATGTAGAACAGTGTTAGTAATGTTACTTATTCTTTCTCAACCCTGGAACTCAAACCATTTTCAACAAATATATATTTAAGTAATTCATTTAATATCATAAATGTGCGACTAGTCGACTAATGGCTTAAACTAACAACTACTAGTCAACTAGGAAAATCTTTGGTCGGGGGCAGCCCTAACTCTCACACATCTGTGGGTCATTTAGCTTCATTTTAATATACATTCTGTTATATTTTATTTTGTTATCACTGTACAATACGAGTCTACTCATTAACATTAATAAATACATTCATATATTCTCTGTGCATTTTCACATTGAGAATTGATGGGTTCATCCAAAATCTGAAAAATGTTGCTTTCAGAGGTTTTATATGGAGTTAGGATGAAAATAAGGTGAATTTCAAATTGTTCTTAGACCAGTACAGACAGACAGCACACTGGAGAGTAAGTCATTCACTAAATAGGGAGCAAGGGAGCATCCTGTAGCTTTCTACGCAGCTAAGTGCGTTCAAAATTCGACCAAAAGTTCAGTTTCAGGCTGCAAATGATGTTTGGACAACTCAACATGTTTGGCAGACATGGGACAATAATAATCAGTACATAGATTGAGAATTTATAATGTATCATTTTATTTTAAAATGGTTGGCAGTGATTGGATGATGCTGGACATTACTTTGAATACAAATTATTTATTCAGCTTTACAGAAAATCAGCTGTAATGTCTGTAACACCTCTAAAACATGAATATCTAACACTCCTGGAAACATAATAAACAATTTGATTATTTATTTATTTTTTTTTTACTTTCTATAACTTAGAAAGTAAAAATTGTTATTTAAAATTTCAGAACTTAGTCCCACATACTATGCGAACATACATTTTTAGGAAATTATTTGTAAATGTTTATAAGTAAATGTTTCACTTCAGAACAAGAAGTTGTCTTTAAGATTTGAGCAATTCTTTAGTAAAAATTTAGTAAAATTTATAATAATTACTTATAATTACTTATTAATATAGTTTACTGTATAGTCTTAAATATAGTTCAATAAACCACCTACTAAGTGCAAAACAAACCAATAACTTCAATAGGTTAAACTTTCACTTTAGAACAGGAGGTCAAGTTGTCTTTAATTACAAAATGTAAGCAATGTATTAGTAACAACTTAGTAAAACCAATACTTATTAGTTATAATTACTGTTTTAATATATTTAAATAAACGTATGAACTAATATGCTGGCCAATTATATACCGTTTTGTCAAAAATATATTTTTTAACTGTGTTCACACTAGAGCTCCAATCTAATCACAAATCAAAACATTATAGTATAATAATATAATAGTACAAACTGCTCAACAAACTGTTCTTTGCGCATCTGGGCTATTTTTATTGTTGGTGTATGTAAACATGCACTAGATGGACGTCTTTGACCGTTTTGATGCATTCCCGGCTTCATTGTGCTTTGGACTATGTATGTGCGGTTTTTCTGCTCATATCAGCGTGGATTGTTTTTTTTGTTGTTGTTGTTTTTGGCTCATATCAGCGTGGATTGCTTATGAACCAGTTATAATATGATTCAAGCTTTACAAAGGAACTGTTTGAAGGATGGGGCAGTTAAAAACACTATTGGACGTGATCGCAAAATTGTGAGTAAACAGTTTCAATTGTTAATACTTCATGACTGTTTGGTAGTTTATGGTGCTGAGTGTTAACAGTTGTGCTTGAGATGAACAGTTTAATATATTCGGATGCAATGTGTTGGATGCACGTTATGTGTAAACCCTGAAATTTTGTTTTATAATGTTGAGGGGCTTGTTCATTCTCTTGTGATTGATTTTCAAATCTGTCTGTATTCAGTGGAGTGCACGATGTTAGCAAAATCATAACAGTGGGTGTTTACGTTGAAGTTTTAAGGAGGCACTTAAAACAGAGGGCCAGAGACATGGTGGAAAATTATCATATATAACTAAATTATAGTTTTGGTGCAAAAAAAACTAGCAGTGGACCTCAGGGAAGATTATAAAATAAAATAAAAAAAGAGTATGTCATGACCCCTTTAATAACACACAGAGAACTGGTTATCAGATATGTCATTTTATAGAGATTAAAGTGTTTTTTTATGGATATAAGGCTGTTTTGAGAAACATTTAAATATCTAATGTCAATCATAGGCCTACGATTCTGTACAATAAGATCACAGCATGACTGCTCTTACAAGTTTAAATGAAAATATTGTCCACCATGTTGAAAATACCAGCATACTGTATGTTATGTTTTGGTTGCTGGTCCACCAACCAGGCTTTTTAACTAGCTTAACCAGCAATATTTCTTTGTTTAACCAGCTTCAGTAGAAAGACCATCTTTGTTGACCAGTCTGCCTCACCATTTAAGTTTTATTGGTGAACCGCATGGCTATGATGGTCCACCACCCAGACCAGCCTTGACCAGCATGGAAATTCAAGACTGTCTTTTCAGATTTCAAAAGGGCATCTATGAAACTGGTTTGCAACACATTACTGCAGAACATGCCAATATGTTATCGGGCATCTTATTTTAGAGAGAAAGTGAGCAAATTAATCATTTCCTTCCTTCTTAATAAGAAACAGACAAATTCATAATGAAATATGTCACAGCTGATCTCACCTCATGATTTAGATTTGAAATGTTTGTTTGCATCTGTCTGCAAATATTTGCAAAGTGCTTGCCAACAATAGAGCAATTACTATTTTACACACAAGAATGATGCATCATACATGTGTTTCTTTACAACTGAATGGTGATTTAACTAACCACAGGAAGATGGTAGGATAACGCAAACATCTGATCACTGAGCGTGTCAACACGTGTCTGTGGTTTAGATCGGTTTGAGGGCTCTCGCAAGTCGCAGATAAATGCATGCAATAATCAATGGTCTGACGCTTGGTAAAATTGTCTTTTTTTAATTATTTCTTTGTTTCTCCAAACTGTACCACACCCAATGAATCAATTTGAATCCAATCCTTAAACTAGACTAGATGTCAGAATGAAATAAACAATTTTCAGAAATAATCGTACAAAATTAAAACCATCGGCACTTATAAATTTCACTGTAGTCACGTCACGTGGACTTCGCTGACACCTCTTTAGACTTTGGGCTCCATTAATGGGCATCTCTTCCCAAACAATCCAGCACAATTCATATGTTCCACAGCAGAGATATTTCTTGGCTGCATGTGTGCACATCTTTGCCATTGGTTTAAAGGTTGTACTTTGTGCATGTTACGTTGAAAAAGTCTCACATCTGTATAAAACCCCCTAAGTGATTTTCTGTGCAGCCCAAGAGGAATTGCCAAGGAAATAGAGGAGCTAAAAACGCTATACATCACGTAGGAAAAGGGCGTTTAGTGCCACAGTTTTCCCTATGGTCTTGTAGAGCTGAACGGGGACTGGCCTACAGAAGTGTCCAGACAATAGCGCTCTGTCTTGCGCCTGGAAGGTTGCCAGTTGGACAGGTCAGCTACATCACGAAGTTTAATAATATATTGGCATCCTCCCTTATGCCAAAATGGAAAACCAAGCAACAGGAAGGTCAAGAGACCATGTTAATCTTCTCATGTATGAAATTACAGTATGACAAAGGTATATCATATCACAGCATATAAATAAGAATTTAAATCTCAAATGAGTTAATTCAGGCTAAATGTGTGTACATAAAATTTTTTACTAATACTGTAGTGTTGAGATGTTTATATATATATATATATATATATATATATATATATATATATATATATATATATATAAAATGAAGTGAAATGACCAACAAATGTGTTAATGTTGAAAGTTATTCAAAATAACTAACAGTTTTTTCAACTTTTGAGGGAATATTATCAGAAAATCCACATATGTGGACATCATGTTTGTCAGTGCACTGATGCGCGAAAAATTGATGAATTTTTTAAAGCGGCATATCAAACGAAACTAGAGATGCTACTCTTTACACACAAACAGGTTTTAATTAAACCTGACTTAAGGAGGTTTCTTACCAGAGGCACTTTTGTTGGCTCTGCTTCCATAGAAGCACTTCACGAAAATCGACACCATGCTGTTGTGTCACATGACTCGGTGCAGCAGAAGTTTAACCCTTTAAGGGATAGTTCACTCAGAAATGAAAATTCTCTCACCCTCATGCCATCTGAGATGTGTATGATTTTCTCTCTTCTGCAAAACACTTTTAAAGGTTTGTAGAAATAAATCCAGGCTCAACAGGTCCTTAGAATGTGAGAGGATGGTGATTAGGTCCAAAAAGCACAGATAGTCAGCATAAGAGTAATCCATCCTATCTCCAGCGGTGACATTAATGTCTTCTAAAGCGAATCATTCACTTTGTGTGCAAAAGAGAACGATATTTAAGCACTTTTTCACTATAAAAGATCGCTTCCAGTCAGGCGTTGATGAATGGCCGAATTTACCCGAGAGCTCCTGTGACGCAGTCGCGTTGGCACATTCGTTTGACTCATTGGTTGTGTGTCTGTCACGCGTCAGTTCACGTGCCATCGTGCTTACGTCATGGGAGCACTCGTGTAAATTAGGCCATTCCTCAACGCCTGATTGGAAGAGACCTTTTATAGTTAAAAAGTGCTTAAATATCGTTCATTTTCGCACACAAAGTGATCGATTCGCTTTAGAAGACATTAATGTCACCGTTGGAGATAGGATGGATTACTTTTATGCTGACTATCTGTGCTTTTTGGACCTACAAATATCTAATCACCATCCTCTCCCATTCTAAGGACCTGCTGAGTCTGGATCTTTTTCTACAAATCTTCAAAAGGGTTTTGCAGAAGAAAGAAAGTCATACACATCTCATATGTCATGAGGGTGAGTAAATTATCCGAATTTTCCTTTTGAGTGAACTATACCTTTAAATGACAGTCTAGAGTGTTGTGAACAGTACTCAGTCAGGTTAAATTAACTTAAATAATGTGTTGCATGTAGCGAAGCCAAAATACAACGTACACGCATGTATACATGGGGTCGCATGAGGTTAAATTGAAAAGTATGTATTCAACATGGTAGTACTTACAGTACCTTTAATTTGGTGAATTTATTTCTAAATCTAAAAATGCTGTATTACAATAATGAGAATCTAAAAATCACCTTTGAGAATAATGAGAATTACAAAAAAACTCAAAAAGTAAAATGTTACATTATAGGAAAATGTGCTTAATTTTCACAAAAATAATGCCACAATGTAAAAAAACAAATTGCAAACTTGCAATGCAAACTTTTATTTCTTTTTCTTTTGATTTTAGGATGAAATATGACCTGTTTTCATAAAATTCACCCAAACACCAGTACAAATGCTTCAGTCATCTGAATAACGATGGACACATAGTCTGAATTTAATTTGAAGCGATTATGACTGGAATCTGAATCCAGTCGGTTTTCAAATCACCCCAGGATCTACTTTCTATCACCCTACAAAACGTATTTAGACTCTGTGAAATTAGCTGCGGTATCATTGCATTGTGACATTACTGCAAAACACTTTTGTGTTGCTATCTATTAAAGAATGTTGTTTCTCTTTGATTTTATTATTTGTGTCAGCTATGTTCTGCTGGTGGAAAAGGTAGATGCCTGGGGACACGAGCGAATAAAAATGCTGGAATGATCTTTCATTAAAAGCTGCCAGTGGAGGAGGGAATCAGAGTACAGAAAGAGACGTTCAAATATATGGAGTTGGCAAAACAGAACTGCCAAAATAAACATTACCAAACTGCATTTTCATGTACTGATTTCATTAAGATCTTTTTGCTTTAGCGGGACGTAAAAGCAGACGCAAGCCAGAGGAAAATGTGTGTAACACAAACCCTGAACAGCTTTTTGAGAGCCTAAGTCGAATAGACTTTATAATCATACTATATTTAAACGACTTTGCTGTTGGGGAAATTAAGTTACCGTAACCAAATTCAGAGAGTTTCATCTTTCGCTCAAGTAAAATCATTGTTATTTATTTTCCCAGGAATTCAGTGGAGTCTTTTTATGTCTCCGAGAGTTTCTGCAAGTGACTTTTAATTTGAAAAGCCTTCGGTCGCTGCGTTCAGGGAAGCTTGATTAAAAAAGAGAGCACCATATTGTTTGCAGATGGAGGTGCTTCAGGTGGAGTCTAATTGAATTTCTGCCCAGAGATCGCAGTCCAAACCCCAGCACCTGTCTGGCACCTAAAACCAGACACAGCACACTAGTTTTAAGAGTGATTGAAATAGATGTTCCGTTCTTCCACTTTGGAATTCTTCAGAAACAATAAATAAAATGATAGGATAGAGATGTTACCAAGCAACAACAGATTGAGAAAGACATGATTTATTTTGATGATTGCTCATGTTGCGTCACAAGTAATGTTTCACCCCAAAAATGTTTGCATAAAGAAAATGAAGCCTATTTTAGGACCATTAAGCGTTTTATCAATGTAACATTTGTGTTTCACAATTGCTTTTGCTGAAAAGCCAATAATAGGCTGTTTAAAGACAAGTTTCATTATGACAACTTACCCCATATAGAGTGACAACACTGTATCTTTTTTCCTGAGCAATAATGGTGGAAATAGCTTTTGTGTAGCCAATACTTTACAGTATGTGGCTGTACAGAAATTTACTTTCAAAAATAAAATGAACTGGATTTTCAGATTTCCAGTACAAACGTCCATTCAAACGCCTCTATTCTAGTTTAACATGAAGTCACCGATCCATATGAAACACTTTGTATGTAATATCACCTCAAATCCTTTGCTGTGTTTTTAATAAAACACGCTCACCATGTCCAGCTAACTTACTAATCGTACTGAATTTCCCTCCAAAAGTACCGTTTAAAACAACAATGTCAAATAATCTCCTCTAGCATCTCGCCTTTTGCTGTCAAAGACCATATGGCGTGTTTTTCACAAACTTATTTTTTATGTGTGTGTCTTTGTGTGTGTAAGAGTGGAAAAACACAGCACAGCTAAAATTAGCAGAGACGAGAAGGGGCTGTAGTGAATAAACAAGCCAATCCATTAGCGTGGATGGGTTATTGGCTTATTTCGCCTCTTCTAAGGGCGGCCCATTAAAAGTGGTAATGTGCGCCCGCAGCTTCGCCCGAGGGAGTCGGTGCAGGCCAGGGAGAAATATTTCAAATGCATCAGACGCCTGAATTAAATAGACCAATGTTCCCTAAAAAGACTGAAGAACATCTCTTTCTGATGTGCGTCTCAGGCAAAAATGCATTGATCTTGGAATGTCCCTTGGCAATTATAAAATATTAAATCCAAGTCACACTTTTTGGCTCAGCTTAATTTCTTCTCTCACTCGCTCTATTGCTCGCTCGCTCTTCCACTGTTCATTGCTTCCACCATTTGATCAATTTTAAAAAGTTTGCAATGTTTTCTAATGGAAAAAATCCCACTAGTGCTGCATAAATTGTTGGCACGTTGAAGCTCTGTTTGCAGTAGGGCTGTGCTGATGTGCTCGTATATCGATATATCACAATTCTTTTTCTGACGATATTGCATTGATGTGTGTGCATTCATGTCTACAGATTTACTACAGATCAATTATTGAAGAAGCAGGTTGGTTAAGTCATTGCTTCTCTACTGGTTTTGCTTCAAGCACCCAATGCAGTACCGGAATTGAAAAAACAGAAAAATAAGCCGTCATTTTTTGACAAAAGGATGTCATAAACCATTTCATGTAAGATGCTAAATATTAGCTTTCAAACAGTCATCAAATCGATTAACCCAGCACCTTCTCTGACTATTCCTGTGTCCTCTGAAACTTCGGAGTCATCTCTGGCTAATTGGCCAAATAATTAAATTTAACCGTGATCTTAATAAATATATTCATCCAGCTGTTTGACAGGGAACTGAGTTCATTAGAGCCAGTGTGTGTTTCTGACTCGGGTAATTAAGATTTAGAATCGATCATTGAATGCATAATGTAGGAGACAGTAATCCGTGCATGGGGACTCTGTTTCCTCATATCCGCCTGCTAAAAGAGCCCGTTTACCTCACGGCTTGCTGAGTGATTTTCCTTAGTGTGCCTAATTAACTCTCAAATTTTGGAATGTTTTCTTTTTCCTTTCTGCATACTTCATTTTGGCTAAACAATTCATAATTGTGACGTAACTAATCAGTTGTTTACAAAATTATCTTTGGTTATTGTAAATACATTTACAGTGTAATTAATATTAATATAATTAATATGCTTGAAATTCAAGTGAATGTGTTTAACATAAATGTAGTTAATTTAGTACAATTATAAAAAGAGCCACTTTTTAAAAACACTTCAAAAATAGGGAGATGTGATATTCGACAATTAAAAAATAGTGCAGCTGGAATGCTAGAATGCATTCTGTGTGAACGACCCCTTACACGATTGCAAAAAGGGTTCCTGTGGACTGTTCATTACCAAGGAAATAAAACAAACATATTGACTTCTAAAGCCATTTTTTGAAGTCTATTCAATGCTTTACTTATGTGCCAAAAGCTTTTTTAAGCAATAGTGACCTCCAATTAATGTAAGGGTTAGGGTTAGTATATCATGTAATACGTTTAATTAAATGTTTTATAAATTCAAAAATCTACAAATGAATAAAGTCGGAATGCTTGTGCTTGTTCTTGGCTATGATTATGCGAGACTCTCTGAAACCTTTGAATGGTAATTACAAACTTTGTTACCCCATCAAATCTACTTTCAGACAACCTTCTTTTCTGCACCAGCCCAAATCAGTCACTTGCACAGAAGTTCTGCTTTCTACATCTGTCATATCGCTGTCTGATGTATCCGTACATGTATTTTTTAGCAATCTATAAATTATGTATTCTGAGCCATAATGAACAGAGTTGAGTGATAGCTTGCTCTGATGTGGCTCTGAAAGCGACCTGGTATTTTCTTGTAGAGCGTATTTAGCGATTAGGTTGCTGTAATGCATGGCCCATGAATGAATGCATCCATGTAAATACTCTACATACCATCATAAATGATTGGCATCTCTTTGTCTCTCATATGGCATGTTTGTGAAATCGACTAGTTGGAGGGCTGTCCGAGTGACGAGTTAACCTTAAAGGGATAGTTCACCCAAAAATGAAAAATTTGTTAGCATTTACTCACCCTCATGTCATTATAAGCAAGAAAGTTATATGGATTTGGAACAGCATGATGGTGAGTAAATAATGACAGAATTTTCAGTTTTGGGTAAACTATCCCTTTAAGGAAGCCCTGTATACTTAGGCCTCCTTACACACACACAGTGATTAACTAGAAATTAAATGTCAAAAAGGTTGCCGACCCCTGTACCAAACTCTTTTTATGTTTTTATATGTTGGTGTGTGTATATTCATATAGTAGTTAATCCTGATTTTTTTTTTCTCACTGTGTGTGCTTGTTTATGTTCTGAAGCTGTTCTAATAGCATGCAGCGCTCTAGGTATTTTCCGACAGTGCCAATGGGCCCCCCGCCTCAGGTGCAGGAAGACTCCAGCACTTCCTCTTGCAAACTTGTGTAATTATCACAGCAGACAAGGGTGTAGATTTAATCCGAGTCAATATGTAGATAAGTTTGTACATACATACAGCTGGATACAAAGGAAGTTGGATTTGTTGCAGAAAGCAAGCAGGTATGAGGTGCGCCCGCTGGCGCACTGCGTGCTCGCGGGCCTTCTGTGACGTAACTGTTGAAACAGGTTTCCAGCTAAACAGTGCATTAGGAAATTGTGGCACAGAGGTAACGCTTAACAGTTAGCTTGATGTGTACATTTAACTCTAAGACCTATTTTGATAGTGTGTGGTTTGTTGTGAACATGAAAAGTTTAAAACTAACATTTTGCATATTCATTTCACTCAAACTTGTGCACTGTGTAATGCATTGCGAAAGAAAACATGTAAACACTTTTAAACATTGCACATGTTTGTGCCAGTCTAATGGAACTTCCCATACAAGCGATAAAGTCCTTTTCAAGGGTTCAATACATCTCTCAAGTATCATGCACCACTTTCATCTTCACATAAAAAGGGTAGTCGACACAATAACACAATTAGAATTTATTAATTTGCATAGAATATGTAATGTGCATACTGTGATGGTTACTCTCTGAATGTCTCAATACACCTTAGACATTGTGTTGTACAACGCAATGTATCTAGATACGCACAGGAACATTCTCTCTTCCATCTTGTTTAGATTTTTGCGCAGGCACTGCCTATGTAATGACTCGTCATTTGAATTGTTTGGTAATCATGAGCTGTGCTTCAAGGGCTACGTAGATATCATGATTCTGTTCAATTCCAATTCACAAGCTCCTGATTCGATTTAATTTTGATTTCAGTTCGAAGCCCATTTTGCTTATTTATGAAAGAAATCCTCTTTAAGCTAATAATGTTAATGATACTGGGAACCTTCTTACTTGGTACATGTCATTTAATCATTAGTTTTTCATCATTTTGGTCACATTTTAGTTTTATGAATCAATAAATATATTACATTATATGCCAATAGCAATTAATTGCATATATTAATATTTGATGAGAAAGGCCCTTAAATAACAATAATTAAATATTTAGTGATTAAATAATTATAGTTATATTTAATTAATTATAAATATATATTAAAAATAGAATGTTTCAGATTAAAATGCATTACATTATTGTGGCAGACAAGTAAAGTGTTGATAAGACAATGCAAAAAGTGGCTTTAGAAAGCAATATATTGTTAATTTCCATATTATTGAACATAAACCTCTCATTGACCTAAAGCCAAAAGCAATTCATTTTGCATTTGAAGGTCTGTCCGAGACAGATTTTTTTATAATGGCTTGTCTTAAGTATGCATCAATGTACACATGACACATTTAAAGCGTCACAAACACAGTTAAACATAACTGTGTCAAGTTAAACATAGTTCAAAACTTAGAAAAACAAGTTTCAAGATCTCTGCAATCGGAGTTGCGCTCTGTCCAGCTGTGTTTGAACGCAAGAACGCATTCTCAGCTTGTCCTGTTGCAGTTGTCAAGCAAGCCTGAGTTTGGTTTGTTGTTTGACCAGCTGCGCATTGCTTATACAGCTGGAGTTTTGCTTACTGCCCCCTGCTGAAAACAGGTGGTACTTTAATCTTGAATAGGTCAGATGGTAGGAATAGCTGTACTATTTACAAGTATTTACATTGACATGTGGAACAAGTGCTAAAATGGTACTGTCCCTTTAAGAATAGCAGCAGTTCAGGGAGCGCCTCACAGAAGTGTTTTGATTGAGCACTTATTGAGAGTGGTTGCTTTATCATCTGGGATTTGGAGGGTGACTTCCCAAACTTTCGTTGATGCAATAACAGTCATGTTTGCTTTATCACTATGTGTAATTAGATAATTATTCGATTTTTTTTTTTACTGTAAAGAACAGAAAGAATATTTAAAGAGATATTATTCAATGACAAATGGATTGTGTGGATCTCGCAACACAACGGCAGTGTTGTGCTATAGCTTGACGCCTCCATAGAGTTGAATGCATTAGGGAACGGCACAATTAGTGTAAAAGGGAAGTCTCTATTTTAAACATGACTGTTATTGCATCAATGGAAGTTTGAGAAGTCACTCTCCAAATCCCAGACAAGAAAAGCTCAGAAGTTAAAGAAGTCTTCAAGGACCACCTCTTACACATTGTGGAGGACAAACGATTTGGCTCTTTGCGATTGACATGTAGGCCTATCTTGTTCTTTTGTAGCTTTCTTGCATCTCTGCAGTGTGTGCATGCTTTATTTATTTGGAGTGAGATGTTTTTTGTCTCTGCCAAGCTTTTTGAGACACATTTGACAGCTCTGGGTCGAAAGTTGTATTGATGTAGGGGCCTCGGTCTCCACATCAGCTTTAAAATAAAGTTTTTAATATCAAAAATAACTCCCCTCTCTCTTCTGTTTGCCACTTTTTTTTCCCTTAACAACCCTATTAGAGAATGTTTTGCTTCTGCCAGGTCACCCCTTGTGCCTTGTTGAGGGTTCTTAGGTTAAAATGTTTTTTCTATTGTAGTTCAGTTTCACAAAGACATCAAAAACTGTTTGGAACTCGCGTTCAGGGACCTCCTAGAACGAATCGTTCTTTTTAACTCGCCACAAAGGGGTTAGTTGCTCTCTTTAGAGCTCCACCTTCTATCTTGTTGAGAATTAAAATTTAAAACAGTTGTAGAAATGACACTGCCACGCTGTTTAAAAAGTGAGGTCGGCAAAATCAACAAGGCCTCATTAGCTGGATATTCTGAGTACAACCGTTTAGACTTGATACTCATTACACGAACTTCTCATTCTAACTCTAATTGGGTACGTTTTATATAAGAAATGCTTTGAATATTTAATGCGGCACTTTTTAAAGTTCCACAACTGGCAAGGATGCTCCTTTGCATAAATTGGCTTCTTTGCTGCAGTCTTGTTTTAATGGCCTGCGAGTCAAAGAGGGAAGAGGAGATCCGGGTCAGCACGAATGGCAGTGGAAAATAGCATCATTCGCTCACATGTGTTTGGGTCGTATTCCCGTTTATATTCACGCAACTCCGCCGGCCGAGTTGTCTGGAGTGGTTCTGCTCAAATGAGTTTGTTTCTAGACAACAGCTCTGTTTATAGGAATAAATACACAGCGTTTATTGCGTTACAGCCGGTTCTGACAGGAACTTGTGTGATCTTCGCCCTTACATATCAAACGAACTTTGAGTTCATTATAATACCTGCTCCAAACTAGTGTTTTCTAGAAAAATAATGACTACTAATTAGCCCTTTTGTTCAGTGTCTAACACTAATAACTCTTTCTCTTGGGGGTCTTATGAGGGGAAGGAAAAACCAAGGGACAAAGAGAAGTTTACAAGCAGGAAAGTTTGGAGCGCTTTTTGTTTGCGAGGGAAGCTTCTGGGCGCTTAGCTCACTGACCCCTTCAGAGAGGTAGAACGCGAGGAACCTGCTGTAGTTCGCTTTGGGAAACGCTTTCATCTTTAGCCGTAACTTGTGGACGCTTCAACTCAAGGCAATTACAGCTTTGTCAGTACACTACTAATTAGAAAATTCCTGACCTCGAGCGAGATGTTTTAATAATGTGTTGTGTCAAGAAATAATCCACACTTGTTACACACTCGAGTGGGAAAGAGCAGCGCGTTTTTCACACAGACAAAACTAGAATGCTGTTTCAGAATGTTGCATGACCTCACGGCCGAGGGCTGGCTCACGAAAAGCTGTTTGCGTGGGTGTGAATCTAAACAATGCGACAGGGCGGCTCGGATCGCGAGCGAGAGCTCAGTGTCTGTGAGTCAGTGCCGTGTGAGGCAGGAAAGGGTTAAGGAGTGTGTGAGAGGGGATGCTGTGAGCGCGGGTGCTGCTGCAGAGCATAGCCGTGTTCGTGCGAAGGCAAGTCATTTCCCGAAACAGTGCAGACACTGCGCCCCGGGCGCTCTGAAACCTTTGGAGACCAAAATGGCTTGCAGGAGTTAGAAGTAATAAGGTGTTTTTTTTTTTGTTTTTTTTTGCCTTCTTTCTCCTTGACTGAAATCCTGCAGTTGCTATGCATTGCCATGGAGCTCACTGCTCAGGTTTTTTTTCTTGTGTTTTATGTCGGCATTAAAATGCTTACCAACTCGCCATATTTTTTTAGATTTGTTGCTCTTTATTTGGGGAGCGAATTGCAGTTGTTTGTTTTGAACATAATTCTGCCATTTTTCATCAATTTCAGACTAGCACAGCTCTCTCTTTCCCTGTGTTCCCTATGTTTCTCTTTTCCTTTATTTACACTACATGAAATCTAATACTGCAACAAAAATGAGGTGACTTACTCTATGATTTTACAGCTATTTCCTTACTGTTAATAAAACATTCAGGCCAGCATTAAGAAGTACCGTTGTTCAGTATTACCTTTTTGGACACTACCATCATAGTGTTCTTTGAAGTACCTTGAATTACCATTTAAATATTGTGGTATATATATGGTTTATGTATCACAGTGGTATTTCCAGGCTATATTTATCCCATAACAAGCCGGATCCAAGACTTCCAAATTATAGCAGACCTCTTTCAGTGGTTCCCCCACCTCATATGCCTTTTGAATGAAATGTATTCTATGACCTGTACAGTTAATGTGTAACATGAACATGTTCTTCTAATCAGAAATGCAGTTTTTAGGTAAAATTTTACATGAATGTAAAAGGGAAAGTGTGTACTCTTTGAAGAAATGAGTGGTTGCTATTTTATTTGTTTGTCATCATTTCAAATAACCTTTTTGCCTACACTAACTAATTTTAAATGCAACAGCATTATGACAAATGACTAATTACTTCTCTAAAATTGTAATCACTTTACCGATTACTTAAGGAATCACTTCATCAAGTAATCACATTACTAAAACAATTTCTAAAACACAAATTAACATTTATCTTTAACAATGCTATCAAAGTGAAGGCACAACAACAGCTGCCATCTTGATTGTTATGGGTTGAATGTATCATATGACTGTGTCAAATGACAGCAAATACGTCATCGTTTTCAGATATCTTCGTTTTCCAAGTCTACATTACAAGGTGAAGACAGCGTTTTCAAATGTATCCACTTGGGAGAACGTTTTTGAAAAGCTCAGTTTTCGCTGTCAAAAATGCTGTCTCAGTGTGGACAGAAGGCCAAAACGTAGAGAAAAAGATGCGTTTTCAAACTACATTATTAGTGTGGACGTGGACTATATTTCCTCCTTTTTCATTATCGCTTAACCTTCACCTGTCACAGAAAAACAAACAGCCATACATATGAACATATGAATTCATATTTTAAAGTTTTTATGCATAAATAATATTTCACAAATATGTGTAACCGAAGTAATGTACTGAAAAGTAATTTTCAAGTATTTCATTGAAAATCAGTAACTGTAATCTGTTTACAAGTATTTAAAATGTAATGTATTACACTACTTTTTATTTTGAAAGTAATTAGATAACAGTAACTAATTACTTTGTAATCAGATTACACTGCAAATGAATAGTTTTATAAAGTACAATTCTATGTAGTCTATAAATTATTGTAAGGTAAAAAAAAAAATGCCCTTTTTGTGTTCTCAAACAGGTTTCCAAAACACTCATCCAGTCTTCCATCGATTGAAAAAACAGGTCATCCTGCCCAAAACTCAAGCAACTGATTGAGCCAATTTTGCTATGGTGGGCTCGTCACGATGCTCAAAACAAACAAAGCAAATTCTAATAGCGACACAGTGTTTACACTTTTCCAGGAAATCAAGCAATGAATGGCATGCTTATAATTGCACCTGCATAATAAAATGCAATAAGAGAAAGTATTTTAAAAGACATCATCTTTAATGCAAGTTATTGTGAAAATCACCATATCACAACACAACAAAATCAATAAAACCCATCTAAACTGCAAATGCACGATATCACATTGCATTGTAGTCGGTTTCATTGATTGTAATAGAGCTTTGCATCGTTTTGCATCTCGTCATTTGCTTTTAGCTGCATTTGGGTATTAAATACACTCTTTTTCATATTTTTATATGTATTCCATTTCATGACCAGTCCTTGTGCTGATCTTTTGTCCGACCAATGGTAAAAAAATATTTGTCCTAATTTTTACAATTCCATTAGGTGACGCTAGTGACAGAAGTTACATACTTAATCTTTAAGTAGTGGGTATTACCATCTGGTATTGTACCATGCTACCACCACAGTACTTTGTAAGGGTGTGGGGGACCCCGCTTAGCATTTTCATAGTTTACCCAATTGACTCTTATCAGAGACCAATATAAATAAAAATGAAAAAACACGAATTACACAGACTTCATCTTGTCAAACAGTACAACAGAATATTATCAAGGTGCTTAAACCGCATGTTAAAACGTGTTCAGCTTTTTTGAGTGACCCTGACCCTGACCCTTTGATTAGCACAAAGCTGAAAAACAAAGCACTCCGCATCCTTTTCTCCTGACTTTGTTAATCTTGGCTGCCGTCGAATGGTTCAAAGTGAGGGCTCCATGTATAATCCGCGCAATATACATCTGTGAATTATTATTGTAATTCTTTATACGTTTATTGGAGCTGAATAAACTCCACATCAAATACATCACTCAGGCGATGTCGAACACGCCTCGGGCTAATCATTCGACATCTGCTAACTGTTTCAAAATGTCCTCATCGGCCTTTCTGCTGGCGGAGGAGGGGAGGAAAAGCGAGAGGGAATTTCTGGTCTTAATTATTGGCTGTTGCCGGCGTAGGAGGTGGAGCGCAGCAAGAGAGAGGGCTGTCTGCCCCGGGGCGAGGCTGGTGTGAGCGCTCTGAGCATGGGGAGAGGGGAGGTGGGTGAGCTGGGGCAACATGGAGGTAGACATGTGGGAAAGCTTTGAGCCTTGGCTCGGCCTCAGACGCTCTGAAATGACGGGAGGGCCTCTCCCACACTCACGATGAGAGAGAGAGAGTGGTGAAGTTCTAATGGAAAAGCAGAAGTCATCTCAATGTCTGAAGTAATTTTCAAACAGAGCCTGAAGACTCCAAGCTGCCATTGGGTTTGACTGCGTTCATTTGTGTTTTATCGCAATTAGGAAAATTCTTCTAGAACACTTTTAGATTAAAATGCCTTTCTCTAGGACAGAGAGGTTGTTATTATAGAAATAGAGAAGACCGGGGCTAGTTGTCCAATTGTGCAAACGTGTTCCCTATCTGTCACTCACTCGACGTTGTGTCGATGTAGTGACACTAGGGGTCACTCTTGGGATCCCCAAACACCTCTGCTTTTTTTGAAAAAAGGCCAATGAGAATTGCTGGGTGGAATTTGCATGCCACTCCCCCGGACATACGGGTATAAAAGGAGCTAGTATGCAACCACTCATTCAGATTTTCTCTTCGGAGCCGAGCAGTTCTATTCATTGAAGCTGAATTCATCCGCGAGTTCATTCACCTCATCTGCTGGATTCTACGGCGCATTTCAGCGGCTTCTCCCCCTCTGCACCCGTGGAGTGCAGAGAATGCCCCTAGGCGCTTCCGCAGAACAACAAAAGAGTATATTCTAAAAGAGTATATTTTCTTTCTAAAAGAGCGGCACACATGGAACGTCTTTTTAAAGATGTCTTTCCGTTTGTGTGTTATTCCTGGTTGCGGTCGTTATCTCTCCGCTTCTGACGGCCACGATCGCTGTCTTACGTGTCTGGGTGCTGCCCATGCGGAGACATCGTTCGTGGATGGGTCTTGTCCTCATTGCAAGAACATGACCATGGCAACATTGCGGTCGCGGCTTGCATTCGTAAGAAAGCAAGCCACCCCAGCGGCTCCCCGCCTCGGTCCTTCTACCTATGGGTATGAGGCCGTGCCGGTTAGCACTGGGGGCATCAATGGGACCACCTACGCTGGGTATCCCCCCACAGACCTCCCATTCCACAGCACGCTTGCTCGAGACCGCTGGCTCGTCTCAGGGCGAGTTCAACCTCTTGTTCGGAGCCCGGGAAGACGGCGAGTTATCGAGCGTAGCATCGGAGAGCAGGCTCATCCAGTCAGATGCAGACGCTTCGACTGGGCTTCCTCCTTCGGGAATGGTCGCCCAGTCCCAGGCCGACGCGGAAATGACGGACATGCTTTCCCGGGTGGCCGTGAGCGTCGGGCTAGAGTGGAACCCTCCACTCTCCCCTGAACCCTTGCGGCTCGACGACTGGTTCCTGGGCTCGGGGCGCCACCCACGGCCACGCCCCACCCCCGTTCCTTTCTTACCGGAAGTGCATGAGGAGCTGACAAGATTGTGGGAGGCACCTTTTACTACCCGGTCCCGGTCTTTCAGCTCCCCCGATCTCACTACCCTCGATGGTGGAGCGGCCAGGGGGTATTCGGTGATCCCCCAGGTGGATAAGGCACTCACGGTGCACTTGTGTCCGCAGAGCGCCGCCACCTGGTGCGGGCACCCGAAGCTCCCATCCAGGGCCTGTAGGTTTACGTCGTCCCTGACGGCTAAGGCCTATGTTGCCGCTGGACAAGCCGCCTCCGCCTGCACGCCATGGCTCTCCTGCAAGTACACCAAGCCAAGGCACTAAAAGAACTGCACGAGGGTAGTTCTGACCCGGGATTGATGCAGGAACTGCGCTCGGCAACCAACCTCGCTCTCCAGGCGACGAAGGTCACGGCGCGGTCTCTTGGGCAGGCGATGTCCACCCAGGTGGTCCAGGAGCACCACCTTTGGCTCAACTTGGTTGAGATGCGAGAGGCTGACAAGGCATGGTTCCTTGACGCCCCCATCTCCCAGGTTGGCCTGTTCGGCGACACTGTCGAGGAATTTTGCCCAGCAGTTTTCGGCGGTGAAGCAGCAGACGGAGGCCATACAACACATCCTGCCCCGGCGTGGCTCAAGACCCCGCACCCCGTCTGCTTGTCGCCAAGGGTGTCCTCCTGCAGCAACAACACCGGCTCCGCCGCAGCCCGCCCCTGTGGCCCGGCCCCGGCGTGGAGCCCAACGCAGGAAGCAGACGGCACCTGTCTCATGGCCGGCCGCTAAGAACCCGAGGAAGGCTTCGAAGCACCCCTGAAATGGGCGACCCAGGGGCGAGGATACCTGCTTCTCTGGAGCTGATGAGCAGACCACTCCACCCCCCGGTGGAGGGCCAGGAGGAGAATCTTTTGTTTCATTTTCATTTAATTTTGCCGCATGTCCAAGAGGCTGCGGTACCCAAAAGTTCAACAAAAGAGTGGTTTTCTTGTTCCCTGGGTTACATGTCCGGTGCGCACGGCCGTCGTCACGACCACCGTCCACCGCCCCATTTTTGAAGGTATGGTGCTCCAGTGGCGGACCCCCTGCCCCTGTGCGCCCAGCTGTGGCACAAACACGCCCACACGGGATTGGTTTCCGGTGGACTATGGGGACAAGACTCCTCCTCCCCCATCCTCGGCCAATCTTATGGTGGGCGGCAGGAGCCAGGTTAGTGCTTCGATGTCCCTGGACTCAGCACGGCCACGGGTCTCGAATCCCCTCGACGTGGCACCTCGAGCTCCGCCCCACCGCGAGGCCCCACCCGCCGGTACATCCGACGTGATCATTCCCTTGGTCCCCCTCGCCCGGAGTTTGGGCGCATGGCTCGTGTTTTCCAACCTGTCGCGATGGCTGACCCGGACCGTCTAACTCGGCTACGCGATTCAGTTCACCAGGCGCCCGCCCAGGTTCAGCGGCGTCCACTTCACCTCGGTGAAGTGCGAGAATGCCGCTACTTTGCGTGCGGAGATCGCTACCCTTCTGCGCAAGGGCACGATAGAGCCTGTCCCTCCAGCCGAGATGAAGAAAGGGTTCTACAGCCCTTACTTCATCGTACTGAAGAAAGGCGGTGGGTTGCGACCAATCCTGGACCTGCGAGTACTGAACCGGGCTTTGCACAGACTCCCGTTCAAGATGCTGATGCAAAAACGCATTCTAGCGAGCATCCGGCATCAAGATTGGTTTGCGGTGGTAGACCTGAAGGATGCTTACTTCCACGTTTTGGATCCTACCCAGACACAGACTCTTCCTGCGGTTTGCCTTCGAAGGCCAGGTGTACCAGTACAAGGTCCTTCCCTTCGGCCTGTCCTTGTCCCCTCGCATCTTCACGAAGGTCGCAGAGGCAGCCCTTGCCCCGCTAAGGGAAGTGGGCATCCGCATCCTCAACTATCTCGACGACTGGCTAATCCTAGTTCACTCTCAAGAGTTGCTGTGTGCACACAGGGACCTTGTGCTCCGGCACCTCAGCCGACTGGGGCTTCGGGTCAACTGGGAAAAGAGCAAGCTCTCCCTGGTTCAGAGCATCTCTTTTCTCGGTTTGTCTCGATGACAGCGCGCCTCACGAACGAGCGTGTGCAGTCAGTGCTGAACTGTCTGAAGGTGTTCAGCGGTTCCACTGAAACTTTTTCAGAGGCTCCTGGGGCATATGGCATTCTCAGCGGTGGCCACACCGCTCGGGTTGATGCATATGAGACCGCTTCAGCACTGGCTTCAGACTCGAGTCCCGAGATGGGCATGGTGCAGCGGGACACATCGCGTGGCCATTACGCCGATCTGTCGCCGCCTCTTCAGTCCTTGGACCGACCTTGCATTTCTATGGGCAGGGTTCCCCTAAAGCAGGTCTCCAGGCACGTTGTGGGGCGGCTCCTGGACTGGCCCACGGCTGCGTTGGCACATCATCTGCCTAGAGTTGTTGGCAGTACTGCTCGCCCTGCAGAGGTTCTGGCCGCTGATCCAGGGCAAGCACGTGTTGGTCCGGACGGACAACACAGCGACAGTAGCGTACATCAACCGTCAAGGTGGTCTATGCTCCCATTGCATGTCACAATTCGCCCGCCGTCTCCTCCTCTGGAGTCAGCAGTGCCTCAAGTCGCTACGAGCCACTCACATCCCAGGCGACCTGAACACCGCAGCGGATCCGCTGTCACGTCAGGTTACCCTCAGGGGAGAGTGGAGACTCCACCCTCAGGTGGTCCAGCTGATTCGGAGTCGATTCAGTCGAGCACAGGTTGACCTGTTTGCTTCCCGGGAATCCTCCCACTGCCCGCTTTGGTACGCCCTGACAGAGGCACCCCTCGGTATAGATGCGCTGGCACACAGCTGGCCCCCTGGACTACGCAAATACGCATTTCCCCCAGTGAGCCTACTTGCACAGACCCTGTGCAAGCTCAGGGAGGATGAGGAGCAGATCGTCCTACTGGCCCACCCAGACGTGGTTCTCGGATCTCACGCTCCTCGTGACAGACCCCCCCCTCGTGGGACCTCTCTGTAGTCCTTTGGGGTCTACAGGGAGCTCCCTTTGAGCCCTTGGAGTCAGCTGAGCTTAAGGCACTATATTTGAAGACTGCCCTCCTGACTGCGCTCACTTCCATCAGAAATTTAGGGGACATGCAGGCGTTCTTTGTCAGCGAATCGTGCCTGGAGTTCGGTCCGGGTTACTCTCACATGATCCTAAGACCCTGACTGGGCTATGTGCCCAAGGTTCCCACAACCCCTTTTAGGGATCAGGTGGTGAACCTGCAAGCGCTGCCCCAGGAGGAGGCAGACCCAGCCTTGGCGTTGCTGTGTCCGGTGCGAGCTTTACGCATCTATTTGTATCGCACGCAGAGTTTTAGAAGCTCCGAGCTGCTCTTTGTCTGCTTTGGTGGACAGCGGAAAGGAAGCACTGTCTCCAAACAGAGGATTGCCCACTGGGTCATTGATGCCATCACGATGGAATATCAGGCTCAGGACGTGCCACCCCCTGCGGAGTTACGAGCCCACTCTACCAGGAGTGTGGCGGCCTCCTGGGCCCTGGCCAGTGGCGCCTCTTTGGCAGACATCTGCAGAGCAGCGGGCTGGGCAGCACCCAACACCTTTGCAAGGTTCTACAATCTCCGGGTTGAGCCTGTCTCGTCCCGTGTATTGGCAGGCATGAGCAGGTAAGTTCCGGGACAGCTGGCCAGGTGTACCGCTTGTGCATAGAACCTTTCCCCTCTCTTGAGGTGAAGACGTGCACTCTTGACTCCCAGTGGTGTTCACAGACTGTGATCCCTGGATGACTTTCCTCCTTTGCCCTCTGGCAGTTAAGTTTGCGGAGAAACTCGCTGCCGGCCCAGTATGTGCGCTAATGAGACCCTGTACTGAGGTAGGTGTTCCACATGTGCTGGTTCCCCGAAGGTGACCCCATGTGATATCTTCCACAAAATCGTTTCCCTGTCGGTAAACTGCATTTTCCTTGGGCAGAGGCCCCTCTGCCTCCGGTTGCAATGCTCTGTAGAAACTCCTCCCCCTTCGGGTAGGACCTACCATGGGACCTCTCCACATAACATACTTCCAACAAGACTTGGTAAGACCATGTGACGTATTTCACTCAAAATACCCCCCCCCCCCCTTTTTGGGCGGGGTGTGGTCTCCACGGTGTCTTCCCCTTGGGAGGGACACCCCCCCGACGCAGACACTTATGGCTCCCAGTCGGTTAACAAATTCCACTCTTTTTGGGGAGAAAAGAGAGGAAAAGAGGCCTCGGCTGGGCTAGCCTGTCCCTATCATTGGGCAGTCAACTTGTTCCTGAAGGACCGTTCTACGCTCATAAGAGCATTGGGGGAGGTTACGTGACGGCCTGGTGCACTGGCTACGAGGCACATAGTGGTCTGCCCGTCACACACCGCCAGTTCACGTAACACAGTTCAGATAATTGTGGCATTTTGTATAGGGATCCCTAGTGTCACTAAATCGACACAACATCAAGTGAGTGACAGATAGGGAACATCATGGTTACTTTCGTAACTTCCGTTCCCTGATGGAGGGAACGAGACGTTGTGTCCCTCTTGCCACAACACTGAACTACTCGCTGAAATGGCCGGGACCTGGTCTCGGCTCCTCAGCACAAAACCTGAATGAGTGGTTGCATACCAGCTCCTTTTATACCCGTATGTCCGGGGGAGTGGCTTGCAAATTCCACTCGCCAATTCTCATTGGCCTTTTTTCAAAAAAAGCAGAGGTGTTTGGGGCTCCCAAGAGTGACCCCTAGTGTCACAACATCGACACAACGTCTCGTTCCCTCCATCAGGGAACGGAGGTTACAAAAGTAATCATTACGTTTTCTCTAACAGAAGTTTTCTATGTTGGTTTCAAACACCCAGTTCAAAACCCTCTTTAAATGAGAATACTTTTTGTGATTTCTAGCCTCCAAAGTAGATTTTTACTATCATATTTTTATTATTGCTCCTGGGTGAACAAGCAAACAGAATCAAACCACACTGGCATACATTAAAGCAAGGGTAAACTTTATTTTTTACCGAAAGGTTAAATGTGTTTTTAGGACCAAAGTATTTTTCATGAAAGTCTGGTTGGGGCATGTTGTCACATTTTTATTGGGGCAGGCCATCAAATGTATTTTAAATCGATTTGTTTATCAAAATTTTATCGATTACAGTATTTGTTGACTAAATTGTTTAGGTGTTTTTGTATTTTATCTTTTAACTTTTTGTTGTTTATTGAATCATTTTTTTACTGTTTAATGCAAGTATGTATTATATAATATATACACTGGTGGCCAAAAGTTTGGAATAATGTACAGATTTTGCTCTTATGAAAAGAAATTGGTACTTTTATTCACCAAAGTGGCATTCAACTGATCACAATGTATAGTCAGGACATTAATAACGTGAAAAATTACCATTACAAGTTCTCATCAAAAAATCCTCCACGTGCAGCAATGACAGCTTTGCAGATCCTTGGCATTCTAGCTGTCAGTTTGTCCAGATACTCAGGTGACATTTCACCCCACGCTTCCTGTAGCACTTGCCATAGATGTAGCTGTCTTGTCGGGCACTTCTCACACAGTCTAGCTGATCCCACAAAAGCTCAATGGTGTTAAGATCCATAACACTCTTTTTCAATTATCTGTTGTCCAATGTCTGTGTTTCTTTGCCTACTCTAACCTTTTCTTTTCGTTTTTCTGTTTCAAAAGTGGCTTTTTCTTTGCAATTCTTCCCATAAGGCCTGCACCCCTGAGTCTTCTCTTTACTGTTGTACATGAAACTGGTGTTGAGTGGGTAGAATTCAATGAAGCTGTCAGCTGAGGACATGTGAGGTGTCTATTTTTCAAACTAGAGACTCTGATGTACTTATCCTCTTGTTTAGTTGTACATCTGGCCTTCCACATCTCTTTCTGTCCTTGTGAGAGCCAGTTGTCCTTTGTCTTTGAAGACTGTAGTGTACACCTTTGTATGAAATCTTCAGATTTTTGGCAATTTCAAGCATTGTATAGCCTTCATTCCTCAAAACAATGATTGACTGATGAGTTTCTAGAGAAAGCTGTATCTTTTTTGCCATTTTTGACCTAATATTGACCTTAAGACATGCCAGTCTATTGCATACTGTGGCAACTCAAAAACAAACACAAAGACAATGTTACGCTTCATTTAACGAACCAAATAGCTTTCAGCTAAGTGATTCAGCTAAGGTAAGTGATTTTTCTAGTACCAAATTAGCAATTTAGCATGATTACTCAAGAATAAGGTGTTAGAGTGATGGCTGCTGGAAATGGGGCCTGTCTAGATTTGATCAAAAATGACTTTTTTCAAATAGTGATGGTGCTGTTTTTTTACATCAGTAATGTCCTGACTATATTTTGTGATCAGTTGAATGCCACTTTGGTGAATTAAACTACCAATTTCCTTCCTGAAACAGCAAAATCTGTACTTTATTCCAAACTTTTGGCCACCAGTGTACTTGTATAATACATGTATAGATACAGTTGAAGTCAGAAGTTTACATACACTTAGGTTGAAATCATTAAAACTCATTTTTTAACCACTCCACAAATTTCATATTAGCAAACTATAGTTTTGTCATTTAGGACATCTACTTTGTGCATGACACGAGCAATTTTTCCAACAATTGTTTACAGACAGATTGTTTCACTTTTAATTGACTAATCACAATTCCAGTGGTTCAGAAGTTTACATACACTTAGTTAACTGTGCCTTTAGGCAGCTTGGAAAATTCCAGAAAATGATTACAAGCCTTTAGGCAATTAGCTTCTGATTGGCTAATTGGAGTCAATTGGAGGTGTACCTGTGGATGTATTTTAAGGCCTACCTTCAAACTCAGTGCCTCTTTGCTTGACATAATGGGAAAATCAAAATAAATCAGCCAAGACCTCAGAAGAAAAAAAATGTGTGGACCGCCACAAGACTGGTTCATCCTTGGGAGCAATTTACAAACACCTGAATGTACCACATTCATCTGTACAAACAATAGTACACAAGTATGAACACAATGGGACCACATAGCCATCATACTGCTCAGGAAGGAGACACATTCTGTCTCCTAGAGATAAACGTATTTTGGTGCGAAAAGTACAAATCAATCCCAGAACAACAGCGAAGGACCTGGAGGAAACAGGTAGACAAGTATCTATATCCACAGTAAAACGAGTTCTATATCGATATAACCTGAAAGGCTGCTCAGCTAGGAAGAAGCCACTGCTCCAAAACCACCATAAAAAAGCCAGACTACAGTTTGCAAGTGCACATGGGGACAAAGATCTTACTTTCTGAAGAAATGTCCTCTGGTCTGATTAAACAAATATTGAATGGTTTGGCCATAATGACCATCGGTATGTTTGGAGGAAAAATGGAGAGGCTTGCAAGCCAAAGAACACCATCTCAACCGTGAAGCATGGGGGTGGCAGCCTTATGTTGTGGGGGTGCTTTGCTGCAGGAGGGACTGGTACACTTTACAAAATAGATGGCATCATGAGGAAGGAAATTTATGTGGATATATTGAAGCAACATCTCAAGACATCAGCCAGGAAGTTAAAGCTTGGTCGCAAATGAGTCTTCCAAATGGACAATGACCCCAACCATACCTCCAAAGTTGTGGCAAAATGGCTTAAGGACAACAAAGTCAAGGTATTGGAGTGGCCATCACAAAGCCCTGACCTCAATCCAATAGAAAATTTGTGGGCAGACCTGAAAAAGCGTGTGCAAGCAAGGAGGCCTACAAACCTGACTTAGTTACACCAGTTCTGTCTGGAGGAATGGGCCAAAATTCCAGCAACTTATTATGAGAAGCTTCTGGAAAGCTACCCAAAACAGTTGACCCAAGTTAAACAATTTAAAGGCAATGCTACCAAATACTAACAAAGTGTATGTAAACTTCTGAACCACTGGGAATGTGATGAAAGATATAAAAGCTGAAATAAATAATTCTCTCTACTATTATTCTGGCATTTCACTTTCTTAAAATAAAGTAGTGATCCTAACTGACCTAAGAGAGGGAATGTTTTCTACGATTTAATGACAGGAATTGTGAAAAACTGAGTTTAAATGTATTTGGCTAAGGTGTATGTGAACTTCTGACTTCAATTGTGTGTGTGTGTGTGTGTATATATATATATATATATATATTAGGGTTGCACAAATGTATCGGCTGCCAATATTTATCAGCCAATTATTGACCAAATTATAATCATCTGCATATCGGTTATAAGCATGAAAATGCTGATATGAAAAAACGATGGTTGATTTATAATTAATTAATAACACACTTTATAAAAACTTTGTGAATTTAAATGCACAATCCAAAAATAATAATAGCCAAAATATGTAGAAGGGTTGGCACTCCCAAGAACATGTAATATTTAATTTTCATTGTTTCTCGTTCTTATTTTATTGCAGAAAAACTGCTATAAATGGACGTGACAGTTGTGAAAACGGCACTTACCTATAGGCTACATGCTGAGGGAAACCATTCAAAACACTTTGAAACCAGCAGACTTTGACTTCTCAGACATTGGTATGATATCCGTTAATGCTGCATGATTGATTGAATTAAGATTGAAACCACAATATGGCCTTGCGTGATTACTAAACCTTAAAAGGCTGCATTTCTGCATTCAACGCTTCAGTCAGCGCTGTGTGAGCAAGCGGCGCCCTGTAGCGGTCTGGATGGCATATAATCCATTATTTATTATACTACTATTATACAGAATTTAAAAGGGGCTTTTTATTTTTCCATGATGTGGTTGACATTTCCATGGAATAGCACAACATATGCATAGAATGAATTTGTAATGTTCTATCATATAAAGTACATACATGTAAAATGTGTGTTCTGTTGTTTTGAACTGCAAAAACAGAAGTGCAAAAATGTACAAAATAACTTTCATTGTGGCTAAAATGTTTATATCGGTGCATCCCTAATATATATATATATATATATATATATATATATATATATATATATATATATATATATATATATATATATATATATATATTAGATGTTGTCACAAAAGATCAACAATGGTAAATTGGGCAGTATCTGTGAAAATTTACAGAGTTTTTTGGTAGCAAAGACTTAAGGATGTGGCTTGACAGAAATTGACTTTCAACAATAAACCTACCTTGAGAAATAATAACTGGAGTAAAAAGTGAGACAACTAGCCCTGGTCTCCCCTGTATTTTAATATGTCATCCAATAGTTATATATTTAACAAAATACTGCCCCTTAAAAAGTTGTGTAGCTAACTACTTTTTAGAGTAGCTTGACTGTAATTGAACTACTTTATAGGTGATGTGTACGTAAATTTTGTCAATATAATTTTTTTCCTCTTATCCCAACTCTACATTCAGAGATTATAAGTAAGCCATTTGTAGATTGAAATGTATAAGTACTTGTGACTTTAAAACATTGCTCTGTTTGTTTGAGCATCTGACCAGCCCAACAGAGCAACGCTGGCTCAATCAATGGGATAAGTTCAGGGCGGGTTTACAAGTAACTTACAGCTTGGCAAACACCAGTTTCACAATAAATAGAATACAGCTTCTCCAACATGGAATAATATCAGCCATCATCCCCCTCGTTCTCTAGCTATTGGCCATTGAAACTCATATCGGCTGACCACTACATAAATGCCCCCATTGTCCCACAGTCAACGATTTTATCACTATTCTTTCAGATTTTAAAGGCAACTACTCAACCCAGTGTCTCTTGATTCCATTGGTTCATCTACAGCCTCTTTCTTTCTTTTCTTGGTGTTTGCTGAGATAGCAGTATCGGTAATGTTTGTGTGTGTGTCCCTGGCAAAGTGGACCATTAACCTGGAGCCCTGAGGCAAAACCGCCGCAAAGTCCAATATTAGCTCCAACATCAAGGGCTCTCAACTCACCACCACTCAAAAACGTTTTGAAAGATGCTGATCAGCAGAAACCCACTGCAGATGGACCGAATGCAAATTCAACAAGCTACCTTTCAGCTCTCTGCCAACCATCAAACAATTAGGAAGTCACAGACAGAGAGAGAAAGAGAGATAGTGGGGCAAAAAACATACATTATTAACAGAAAGTAAATTTAGCAAAGTGGGAGCTAATCTTGCTCCGTCCCTGAGCACCATATGAAGGCATAGTGAGACTTTGGCACAAGATGAACTAGTTACACAGTCTGTGATTGATTTACAAATAAAAGCATTAACCTGTTATGAACTAGATGTGCTCTCAGAAACTACATTCTTGAAAAACTGCAAGGAAAAATAGTAATGTGACTAGCTCACAACCAGAAGTGGCAGGGCTCGACTGTTGATTGCCAAATCACTGCAAAAAATATTTTCTTAATCAGTATTTTTGTCTTGTTTTCCAGTAAAATATCTAAACATCCAATTACATTTGTCTTACCCAATGGACCCTTTTCACATATCCAGGTTTGAAACGCAGAAGTAAACAATAGTAGGGTAAACTTGTATTGCGCTGAATGGAAGACCACAGCAAATAAAATTTTTGCGTTCCCATTTGCTCCTACAGTAAAAGAAAAACTCCATTATTACGTTTCAAAAGTAAAAAATGGAGAATGGTGGATTACAGCAGTAAGAAGAGAGAAAGGTTCCAAACTTACTGCCACTCCCTTAGCAGCTATATTAGGAACCTCATCGCAGCTGTGGTGTCTAGGACCCTATTTTAAGTGTGCAAGCGCTAAGCGCAGCACAATGCCTTAACTCATAAGCACATAGTCAATGGGCATTGTCATCAAGTATTGGTATTTTTGTGCAATCGTGCGCTAAGTGTAGGCGCAAGTGGGTTTGGCGAAATCATGTGCGAAGTTCTTCTCTGGCACCGTCTCCTATTATACAGTCCATTCCCAGTCAAGCACCTGTGATATAAACAAAGACAGAACATTCATAAGAAGTTGGTAGTGTAAATGGACTGTATGTAATGAATTGGAGAAAACGAATATGGATTTACGTTATTTTGTTCGTCATTGTTAAATGGGACATTTCATTTTATACGCATGGAAAATGTGGTTCAGGATATGGATGTGGGCTCTGTTAAATTACAGAGAATGTAAGTATTATTAATCATTTTTATCTACTGATACACAAATCATTGCTAGTATTAACAGTGATTGTATCAGCATGCACTTCACTTCTACCGGTCGACATTGATTTTGAAAAATGTAATTCATTTATTGAAACAAGAAAAAATGAAACCAAAAATATTTCTAAATTCAAATTACACTTCAAATGAAACGAAAATATAATCAAAATAACGAAGTGGTAAAAAAAATCATACCAAATCCAAACATTTTACTCTCCTTCTTCCACAAATCTCATAATTTTGGGATTCAACAAACGGCTTCAACAGCGATTGTCAGGGACATTATTTGATGTTCTGTACTTTCAGAATTTGGACATGAACTTTATTACCACCTGCTGGTTAAATCTCCAAACTGCAAATGCAGCAACTGAATTTGGACTTTGCGCTGAGTTAAGAGGTGGTATTGAAACGTTTTACAGTTTACAGTTTGCACACCTACACCCACAGTAGTGTAAACACTCCCACCCATGCCCATTTGCGCTGGCATGAAAATTGCACTTAGAATTAGCGCTCTCACAAAAATTGGATAATATATTGCGCACGGTCGTTGCGCGTTGCGCTGCGCATTGTGGACTCGCAAAATAGAGCCCATCATTTTTTAAAACTAATTCCAGGGTAATATAATACAAAGTATAATGTTATAAGTTTACACTAAATAATTTAGAAATTGCATAAAGTTTGCTAAATTTACACAGCTAAATAAAGCGAAAACGTGTTGCAGTCTGTGAAGGGTCCATTGGTAAATTGCTTTTTTTCTTGTTTAATGTATAAACCTCACAAATTTTGTTCGTTTTGCTTAAACGCGTGCCACCCCGCGTACACATGCGTGGAAGTTGTATTTTGGCTAAATTCATTTAAACTGACTGATCTTAGTTCAGAAGACTCTGTGCTGTCAGTAAAGGGTTAAACATTTGTCAAAAAACAACGTAGCACTTATCACAGCGGAGTTTGTCTTTGGGAGAAACGCCAACAAAACAACATCTGGGAAGAAACCTAATTCAGTTTTTACATTGAAACCTGTTTGAGTCAAAAGATTTGAGTCTCTAGTTTCATCCGATTTGCCATTTTTAAAATTTTCGCGATTTATCGCGAAACGCCACGCTGATAAATATAATGTACACTAATGTGTACTTTAGCACATCTTTTCCTTAGAAATCTTATATTGACTGTACATTATAGCATTGAGAATCAATGGTTTCATCCAAAAGCTGAAAAATTTTGCTTTCAGAGGCTTTATATGGAGTTAAGATGAAAATAAGGTGCATTTAAAACTTTTCTTAGAACGGAGCAGACAGACAGCACACTGGAGGTTAAGTCATTCACTAAATAAAGGAAGCATCCTTTAACTTTCCTATGCAGCTAACTGCATTTACTCCTAAAATCTAGTCAAAAGTTCAGTTTCAGGCTGCAGATGATGTTTGAACCACTCAACATGTTTGGCAGACATGGAACAATGATAATCAGTACATAGATTAAGAATTTATAATGTATCGTTTTATTTTAACATGTCTGGCAGTGATTGGATGAATCAGCCATTACTTTAAATCAGAATTATTTATGCTAACTATTGATGTAATGTCTGTAACGTCTCTAAAACATGAATAAACAACACTCCTGGAAACATAAAAAATTTGATAAAAAAAAATAAATCTTACTTTATATAGTTTGGTATTATTTAAAATGTAACAAATTAGTCCTGCTGTCCACATATGTGGATATCAATTTTTAGGAAAACTGTTTGCTCTAGAATTTTTTTTTATTAGGTGCTACTAATAAAAAAAAAAAAAAAAAAGAGAGAGAGAGAGAAATTGAAAATGCACACAGCAGTCACCCTCAGGTCTCAGGAGGTTAAAACAAGAAGCAAAAAGCATAAAAACATTTTTAATTCAAGATATATTCTCTAAAAAGAAGTCTAATCGTGCACTTCTCAAGTAAATTTGATCTTGTTTTAAGGATGTTTTGATCATTTTAATGGAAAACAAGACAAAAAATACAGATTTTTGTTAGATCTGTTATCCAGTGTCAGCTGACAAGAATCAAAAGGTCAAAAGTTTATAGACGGATAGGATAAACAATATATAAGGCCTTTTAAATCATCCAGGCCCTTTAAACTTAAGATTTATTTGTTTAGAAATAAGTCCCGAGTTTCTGATCAAGACTTCCAATCATAAGGAAATCATCTGGTTCCTAATGCACTTAATAAGGAATAGTTCGCCTAAAAATTTAAATTCTGTCTCATATGAGTAAATAAAATAATATCTCTTAATAAAGTCATGGAAATGTACTCATATACTGTACATTTTTCTAGTTATGCTCAGCTTTGTGAGTCCAGTCTCTATAAAATGATTTTTTAAAATCCTTATCCAGTCATTGATGTCATGAATGACTGGAAAAGTCATGTAATTTAATTTGTCTAAAGGATTGGGAACCCTGTAGGCCATTATGAGCCAGAAGCGAAGGCTTTAACCCAACCGCAACAGCGTAATGAGTTAGATGAATATACTGTATCTGACCAAACACACATGCGTGCATTACATTTAAATTAGGTCCGATTCACAGTTGTACACTCCTTACTGTCACTGTCACCTCGCATTTTCTCCCAGTCTTATGGTGTGAAGACACATATATGTGTGTGATTGTGTGTACGGTTGCCGCTAGCAAACTGTCATCGGCGAGCATGTTGGTGAGAATGCTGGCAGGCACCTCGTCGGACCCTTCCAGAACGTCAACATCCTCTTAGGGTCCTCTCTCTCTCTGTCTCTGCTCTAAACATGTGCATGCAGTCAGAGTTGTCTGAAAGATGTATGGAGGTATCCGTGTGCGAGCAGTCGGATGGATATGTCATATGACATTACGCCTGTGAGGGCTCGGCGCTGATAAAATGACAGATGCTGTTTTTTGCCTTCCCACAAAGCAGACCTCAGAATCTTGTCTTCTATTCATCATTAAAAGAATAGTTTGCCTAAAAAATAGATGCATTTTTTTACTCTCCCTTGAATTAATTTTTAAAGAATATCATGGCCACTCTTTGCCATGTAACGGAAGTGAATGTCGAGTCGACTGGGGCTATCAAGCTCCAAAATCACATAAAAGTGGTTCATATGACTTCTGAAGCCATACGATAGAAGCCATATGGAATAAGGAAAGTCATATGGGTTTAAAACAACATAAAAGTGAGTAAACAGACTCAAGATCAGCTGAGCTGACCTTCTTAGCTTGAGGTTACAAGATGCATGAATCTCCATGGAAACTGACAACAACAGGGCTATGTTTGGGTTGTTGGCGTTGGTTATAGGACTCATACAGTGGGCGGAGATCTGAGAGTGCTGGTGGAGGAATGAACTTTCTGCCTGCGTTTGGATCATTTACGCTGCCTTCGTGTGAACTTGGAGGCACTGGGGCCAAAATGTGTTCCCTAGGCAATGAACACACTATAAGACAGCAACTCATCACTCGCCGCACACTGAAAGACACACAGGCCACATACAGAGTTGCAGGAGTGCAGACTGCCACTTTGACCTCCACATAACAAGCCTTGCAGATAGCGCCACAGAAGGCCGAATTTATGAGTGAAAAAAAAAGTGTGCAAAGTAAACATTAAAAACATGTATTTATACATTACAACATTAGTTAACATGAGCTAAAAATTAACAATACTTTTACAGCATTTTTTTGTTTGTTTTTTTGGGGATTTTTCCCCCTTTTTCTCCCAATTTGGAATGCCCAATTCCCAATGTGCTTTTTAAGTCCTCATGGTCGCGTAGTGACTCTCCTCAGTCCGGGTGGGGGAGGACGAATCCCAGTTGCCTCCGCATTTGAGACCATCAACCCGCGCATCTTATCACGTGGTTTGTTGAGCGTTTTGCCACGGAGACATAGCGCATGTGGAGGCTTCACGCCATCCACCGCGGCAACCATGCTCAACTCACCATGCGAACCACATTATAGCAACCACGAGGAGGTTACCCCATGTGACTCTACCCTCCCTAGCAACCGGGCCAGTTTGGTTGCTTAGGAGACCTGGCTGGAGTCACTCACTTTTACAGCATTTATTAATCTCGGTTAATGTTAATTTTAAACATAGTAATACTGTAACACATCAATGGAAAGGAGGAGGCGAGAACCGGCTTGATAATATAAATGGTATTTAATTAAATAAAAAGACACACAAACACATACAGGGCAGCTGCCCATAATTCTCTCTCTCTCGAGCTGCCGTCTTCGGTCGCCTTTATCCCTCGCTCGCCTCATCAGGCTGATTGGGGTCCGGGCGTCCGTCATTCCGCCCGGCCCCACCCTCCTCCGCGCTACAAATACATTTTAAAATCAAAAGTTGTATATGTAAACATAAGTTAATGCACTGTGAACTAACTAAAAATGTACAATTGTATTTGTATTAACTAACATTAACAAAGATTAATAAATTCTGTAAAAAATATATTGTTCATTGCTAGTTCATGCACTAACTAATGTTAACGAATGGAACCTTATTGTAAAGTGTTATCGACTCGTTTACATTAAGGTCTTAGGATGTTCTTGGTGAATTTAAATGTAGGAACTGAGGTCTTTAGATGCTCGGAAACAATAAGGTAAATATTCATGAAAAAAATTAGACATTCGATATCTCTTCGTAAATGTTGACAGTTTTAAAATATTTATTGTGGCTTTTTCATCTAAATGAGGCTGAAACCTGTGAGAAAATCGCTAGAGTGTTAAGTTGGACCTGTCATTGCAAAGAGACTTTGCATACTGGATATGCAAATTGCCCGGTAATTATTAGCTACCGCTTCGAAAAATCAGCAGCAATGGGGTCAAAGTTGAAATGGTTTGAACTTTGAGTGCCACTTTACAGCACCTGATGGAAGTGCACCATGAGTCATGTGGAAGCCCCTTTAATGTTCTCGCATGTCACATCCACTTTTAATGATCAATCAATTGCCAATGGATAAAATCAAGTCCCACCCTACATTTTTGACATTGTTGAAAATACATCACATTTTGTAAATAAAACAGGTTGCAAACTACAAGTTTCTTGTTGACTGAAAATTCATTTGTCACTATCTACATTTTTTTATTTGGTTGTAGAACGCGATTGTCACTATCCTTAACCTCCTGTACCCGAGCGTGACTGCTGTGTGCATTTTCCATTTCCCTTTTTGATTTGTAATTGTAGCACCTAATAAACAAGCAAAAAAAAACAAAAACAAACAAACAAAAAAAAGTTCTAGAGCAAATAGTTTTCTAAAAATGTATGTCCACATATGTGGACAGTGGGACTGAGTTTGAAATAATACCAGGATATCAGTTTTTTTTTTTTAATCAAATAGTTTATTATGTTTCCAGGAGTGTTGTTTATTCATGTTTTTGAGATGTTACAGACATTACATCAGAAATTATCATAATTAATTCTGATTCAGTGTAATGACCAGCATCATCCAATCACTGCCAACCATTTTAAAATAAAATTATACTTTATAAATTCTGAATCTATGTACTGATTACCATTGTCCCATGTCTGCTAAATATGTTGAGTGGTACAAACATCCTGAGCAGCCTGAAACTGAACTTTTGACTGGGTTTAAGGAGTGAATGCACTTAGCTGCATAGAAAGCTATAGGGTGCTCCCTTGCTCCCTGTTTAGTGAATGACTTACCCTCCAGTGTGCTGACTGTCTGCACTGGTCTCAGAACAGTTCGAAATGCACCTTATTTTCATCCTAACTCCATATAAAGCCTCTGAACATTTTTCAGGTTTTAGATGAACCCATTGATTCTCAATGTGAAAATGCACAGTGAATTTAGGAATGCATTTACTAATGTTAATGAATAGAACCGTATTGCACAGTGATAACTAAAAAATAAAATAACTAACATGTTTTTTCAACTTTTAAGGGAAAAATATCAGAACATCATGTTTATCAGAACGCTGACTCGTGAAAAATGAATGAACTTTTTAAAGTGGCATGTCAAACGGTACTAGAGACACTGCTCTTTACACCTAAATAGGTTTCAATGGAAAAAGCTTAAAGCGGTTTCTTACCAGAGGCACTTTTGTTGGTGCTGTGTCCATGGAAGCGCTTCACGGAAATCAAGTCGAAAAATCGAGTCACGTGACACAATGCCATGCTGTTGTGCCACGTGTCTCTGTGCTGCAGACGTTTAACCCTTAAATGACAGTCTAGAATCTTGTGAACAGTATTCAGTCAGTTTAAATGAATTTAAATTACGTATAGCGAAGCCAAAATGCAACGTCCACACATGTGGATGTGGGGTTGCACAAGGTTAAATTGCCACTGGTTACGATTAAGATTTAATAATATTAGGGATGTGCCAGGGTGGTCGAATAATCAACTATTTGTCAAACAACTGATTAGTTGATTAATGGGGGCGACTACTAACATTAATATTTGTAGTGGTGGTGGTTTTAATGGAGATACAATTCTCAAATTAATTCAGAGACGCAACTTCTTAGAGAGCGTTTTTGCGTGATAACTCGCTGTGCTTACAGTCAGCACAGTAAAACCCACTGTAAGAAGTTTTGTCTCTTTAATGCTTTAGATTTAGTCTTTTTATGCGCTGTTTGTTACAGAAAAGCACCGCATCAACAATACATTTTTAAGACAATCACTGTCAGACGTTAAATCCTCTGCTGTGTGTTATCTACAGTATTTGTGAGGTGTTGTGGAGAGATTAAAGTCTTTTGCTGACACTGCTTAAAAAAAATAGTTGGAGAGTGAAAAAGGTTTAAACTGCTGGATGTTGTGAACTAGATATGTATATTATCTTGCAGTTCTGCGCTTTTGAATGAGCAGCGAGGATAAAATCTCAGCAGCAGTATCATAAATTCTGTGTCTTTATCTTAAAGCAAAAAACAAAAACAATAAAACTTGACCAGCTGGATCAGATAATGTGCCTGCGTATTCTACAGTAAACAAACAGCTGACTGGCTTTTGTAACTATAAGGTGGGACTTCCATTCCTACAGCCACCATATGGAGCGTTGCAATACTTCTATGAAAAAGCTCTTTTAACTGTACAGCAAGGTGCACAGTGTGAACCCGGCTTATGGAGAGACAATAGGTGCCATATTGAGCATTACATTTTTCCCCATTCATATGTAAACTAGCGGGCCGTCTCTTCCCTTTTTATTGTCTCTCTTTTACTCACATTTCTCCTTCTTTGTCTCTTCTTTACATTTTTTTCTCTCTCCCCATCTCTAAAACTCACGCGCACGTGAATATTTTTAAACACACACACATGCCAGAGGCCAGCTTGTCTCTGTGTCCAGGTAGATGGATGCGTATGATTGGTCCACTTTATGATTGGCAGTAATTGGCATGGCAGAAGGCAGGCCTGCCTTTCACATGAGGTCAACTCTGATTGGTCTGATGAGGCCAGATCTTCCTTCTCCAAGGACCTCAACCCCAAGGGCTTCCTGCGTTCTGCCTGTCCTAAATACATCCCACCTGTCAAATTCACTGATGCCTCTGGAAAGACAGGACGAATGTGGCCACCCTGTATTTCTGAGCATAGCTGTGGCGTATTAATGATTTCAGCTAGAGTTAAACTTCAGGCCAAGCCCTGTGTCTGCAGTCACATGGTTTCTATTACCACTCTCATGTCTCGCAGCATTGTGTTTACCAAACGCAATCAATATAATTATACAATGTCTGTTGGAGAGTAAGACTTTGTTTCCGGTCATATTTTGCTTTCTGTTCGGTCGGTTTGTGTTTATGGATTCTACCGTCTGATTTTTTCTTTTATTCATGAGTGATGGAAGTTTGATGCAACTGTGTACGAATCTGTATGTTTATTTAAAATAAACATCAGTTTATATGTGAAAGCAGCAGATGAAGAGAAATTCTTATCAGAATCTATTCATTTTTAAAGGGTTAGTTCATCCAAAAATACAAATTCTATCATCACTCTGGTGTCATTTCAAAAACGTATGACTTCTATTTTCCATGAAACACAAAAGGAGATTTTAGTTTAGCAGAATGTTCATGCTGCTCTTTTCCATACAATGAAAGTGAATGGGGATGGACACTGTCAAGCTCCAAAAAGGGCAAAAGAAAACACACACCATAAAAGCAGTCCATCTGACTCATGCACTTTATTTAAAGTCTTCCGAAGCCGTACAATGGCTTTTGAGGAACAGATCAAATTTATAGTCATTATTCAATGAAAATGTTCCCCTTCACATTGCTCTCAGATTTCATGCACACATTTGCGTATTCAAACTTGTCCTGACACAATTGGTTTGCATCACTTTAATGGTGTTTTCATTTTGTTTGTTTTTTTCACTGATGAAATGTGAGAACACTGTGGGAAAAGCCCCAAAGTTTGGCTTTGACTGATTAACAAATTGCAGAATGGATTGCTGTGAACTGTAGGCCAGTGATAGGCTTAAGCTCAATGATATGGAAATAAACAATATATTAAAGGTATAGTTCACCCAAAAATGAAAATTATCTCATCATTTACTCACCCTCATGCCATCCCGGATGTGTATGACTTTCTTTCTTCTGCAGAACACAAATGAAGATTTTTAGAAGAATATCTCAGCTCTGTAGGTCCCTACAGTGCAAGTGAATGGTGGCCAGAACTTTGAAGGTCCAAAAAGCATATAAAGGCTGCATAAAAGTAATCCATATCACTCCAGTAGTTAAATCCATATCTTCAGAAGCGATATGATAGATGTGGGTGAAATCAATATTCAAGTCCTTTTTAACTGTAAATTCTCCTCCCTGCCCAGTAGGTGGCGATATGCATGAAGTATGTGAATTGCCAAAAAACTAAAGAATTTGGAAAAGAAAGTGAAAGTGGAGATTTATAGTAAAAATGGAATTAAATATTGATCTGTTTCTCCCCCACTTCGCTTCTGAAGATATGGATTTAACCACTAGAGTCATATTAATTTTATGCTGGCTTAATGTGCTTTTCTGGACCTTCAAAGTTCTGGCCACCATTTAATTGCATTGTGAGGACCTACATTGCTGAGATATTCTTCTTAAAATCTTCATTTGTGTTCTGCAGAAGAAAGAAAGTCATACACATCTGGGATAGCATGAAAGTGAGTAAATGATGACAGATTTTTCATTTTTGGTTGAACTATCATTTAAATTGTGACACATTGCAATTTCAAGCTCATTATAAACATATATGATACAATGCTGTTTTGTCTTATTTTAATACGCCATTCACAGTATTTGCCTGTTTTGTTTTTCCTCAGGTGTCGGGGAGTTCTGCAGTCTCTCCATCCGGAACGTCCACCCCTCCCAACTCATCGCGGCAGTATTCCCGCCAGAGAATAACACGTGTCAACCTCAGGGACTTCATCTTCTACATGGAGCAGGAGAGAGAGACCAGCCGATCTCTCTTACTGTACCGTGCTCTTCTCAAGTAGCTAACACTAACCAAACTGTCAACACTACACAGGAAACAGCAGCCAAACGAGACGAAGCAAACATTCATCCAGTGATCGACTTCCTCCTTAGCCCTGCAACGTGCCTTCAGCCTCATTCACCGTCTGTGTGTCCGTGATGTTGTAATGTCATTGTTACTTTTGATAGAAAAACTTTGAAAAAAGAAAAGAAACTAACATGTCTCCTCTGTTTCTCCTCACCATTATTAGGTGATTACATTAATTGTATTTATGATAGTGAATTTTAAAGCTATGTAATCTCTGGCTTTGAGCCAAAAAACGTTTTTGTTTATGTACATTTGTTTTTTGTGTGTGGATCTCAGATCTAATTCACGTTTGGAGACGCTGTATATTTAACACAGAGAGCTTACAATGAACGATCTTGAAGACGAAACGTCTTGAAGTGATCATTGTATTTTTTTAAAGACATAGTTCACCCTAAAATGACAATTCTGTCATCATTTACTCACTCCCATGTCATTCCTCACACCATAACCTTTAATCCCCCAATCTTAACCTGTATGCTGTTATGAATTCAAGAATTTTAAAATGGCATGTCTCGTTTGGTTCCTATACCACATTATATGTGTGAATTAGGGCTATAAACAGGGCTGAAAAACTAAATTTGAATGTTTCACTTAAATATATACAAAATTTTAATTAAAGACATTATTTCAGGTATGGGAAAAGGTAGCTCCAAGATATCTGATATTTAAATCAACGTTGTTTCCTACGTCCAGAAGTGTGGGCAGTGAATCAATATAAACCAAACAACACCGTGTTGTAGCAATTGTTTATTGCAAAGAACATATCTGGCTGTTAATGAAAATGTTTTAAATGATCAAGTCAAAAGATTTCACTTATTCTCAAATCCTCAGTAAAGAAGTAAAAGGAGAACAGAAATGCTTCAATAGACGGTTCAATGTAAAATTAGTGTTGCACAGTAGCCTATACCGGTGCCATAGTACTACCACGGACTCCAGCTTCAAAATACTGGAGGTACCACATTGTTTTTCATTAAATAAAGTTTTATGTACGTACCTTATGCTTATACAGCGAGATGCTGATAAGAGAGCAAGACACAACGGCCAAAGAGGGGCCGTTCACTCCAAACGCGTACACTAGGTGGATGTCTTTGACCGCTGCGCTACATCTCTCTGTTTTGTCAGCATTTCGTACAGAAGTGCTGAGTTTTATTAGACGCTGTGTCAATTTAAAAGGAAATTCAATCTTTTAAACACATCTGGAGACACTCGCCTTCTGTTTTATTTGCAGCGCTACATCTGTTTAAGACCAAGAATGCGATTGGTCTGAACAGCCTGGCCTGTAAGTCATCAACAGTGCTTGGCACGCAAAATTTAAAGGCACATTCTAGCATTGGAATATGCATTTTTTTCTTAAATTCGACAAATTTTAATTTTATTTTGACAGCCTTATTGTAAGCCAGTGCCGTTTTGGCATCAATAATGTTTACACACGATTTTTGAATCTGAACGTCGATACAAAGCTATCGTATGGCTTTAGAAGACTTTGAAGATAGTGTTTAATTTAATATGTACTTTTGTGTTCTGTGGTAAAAACAACAGCATTCGGTTTCGAACAACGTGAGAGTGCTGAAATAATGACAGAATTTCCATTTTGGGGTGAACGGTTCCTTTCAATAATATTCGTTCTCTAAACTTTTTGCAGAACATGTTTCCCAAATGTAAACATCAGTGTCCAACCAATTCACAGTATTTAAAACCCCATAAAAAGTTGAATTTATTCAGTTAAAAAAATATTTTAAGAAAGTACTTTATCAGCAAAATCTTTATCAGCGAGACTTAATGTAAATAGGTTTTTTGAAGAACTGTGTTTTTAACAGCATGTATAAATGATTTCCACATGATATTTTAGCAACAAAATAATGTTTTAAAATCGTTTCCATAACAAGGAATGAAATATTCCATAAAACTCATGAGCTTTTGAATATCACGATGCTTTTATCTTTCATCGTGTTTTGTGTACATTAAATATGTATCTATGAGAAGCACGTATCTCGTGTTTTCCAAAAATAGGCCAGCAGCGATCCATGCTAGAGCAATACGACACCAAAACACATCACATGCCACTATCAGTTTGATGTTCCTGTGTCCGAACATTAAAGTCAACATGAAATGGCATTCGCAGACCAGGAATATGTATTAAGGAAGTAAACAGGGCCATTTTTGATTTCATGTTGAATTAAATAAGCTTTTTTTTTTTTTTCTCTCACATTTTTGCTGTTTGGTGTGTAAAACTGGACTTCACTGCCCTAAACTGTGCGTTTCAAACCAACTCTACCTGTACACCTTAAATTAAAAAAAATAAAAAACTGATGTGTGTAACTTCTGCACCACTAGTGTCACCAAATGGAATTGCAAAAATAATCACTGATTTCCTGAACGCCCCCACTAGTCACACTGCCATTAGTCAGTGAGTCCCATTTTTGGTGGTAATCAACTTATGAATGGCTTACTTATAGTTAAGCTGGAATAGGAGAAAGTATTTTAACATTAAAAAAAATTACACACTTCAGCTTTATGCTCACTCAGTGTTATCTTGTTAGATCAGTTACCTTGCATTGTAACACAGATATTTTAAGTAAATCTTAAGTTATTCATTACAGTCTTTCATTTGTACCTCGTATTATCCATAAGCTCAAGCTCAGCTACTCCACTATGAGAAAGAGCTGATGTCCACTATGGACCGATATGTAAGCATTTAGTTTTTGTGAAGGTTCGCTCTACATGATGTCACGAGAGGTGACGTTCTGTGTGACATTTCTGAGTTCCGACCCAACCACAGTCGGGATGTCAGATTTAAAATCAGACGGCCTCTTTTCTATGCACCATGAATCCTGTTGATTTGCGGTTTATGTGTTAGTGTTTAACACACAATTTCCAGAAAGTAACGCACATTTACGTTTTTTATTTTTTATTTTTTTTATGTCTGTTTACTTTTTATATCTTAATAGGAAACAGTATTTCTGATGTCAAACCATGAGTCTATGTCCATAAAACTGTAAAAGGGAAAGCTTGTTTTGTAGCTATTTATATTTTTGTTTCTGTCATTTACATTTTAGGCAGTACACTTTATTCCCCACGTTCTTTGGAACGCCACACAAATTTGAAAGCACAAACTTATTTGTTCGGTTGTCTCAAACAACTTTGTTATTCTTATCGTTTCTGTTTTCTGAAGGATGCTCTTTCTAGAACTTTCGCTTTGTAGCCAAAATATTATTAGGTCTCTAACCTCTTCATATTCTGTTACTTCTGTACACAGCTGGAATTTAATGTTTCAATCTATTGAATATTCGTATATATTGTTTACAAGACCTTGTGTTAATTAGAACTATCTTATTTTTGGTAAATTCTGTACATATCCTGAAATATTTCTGTTTGTGTGAACATACTTCTGTATTTGTACCTATTTTGTAAAGGAATAAATAAGCTGTTTACTAAACTTAAATACTTTGTTTACAAGTGTGCCATTAACCATTTCTTTAATTTGAATGTACTAATCTTGTTTTGTTGCATTTAAACTGATGAGCCAAAACATTATGACCACCTGCTTAATATGGATTTGTTGGTCCAGCACATCCCACAGATGCTCAATCGGATTGAGATCTGGGGAATTTGGAGGCCAAGTCAACACCCTAAATTCTTCATCATGTTCCTCAAACCATTCCTGAACAATGTGTGCAGAGTGGCAAGGCGCATTATCCTGCTGAAAGAGGCCACTGCCATCAGGGAATACCATTGCCATGAAGGGGTGTACCTGGTCTGCAACAATGTTTAGGTAGGTGGCACATGTCAAATTGATGTCCACATGAATGGCTGGACCCCGGGTTTCCCAGCAGAACATTGTCCAGAGCAAAGTACAAACAATGTTTCAGGTGAATAGTACACATTTTTTATTATAGCAAATATGCAAGTAAATAAAAAGAAGACACTGTAAATAAACATGCCCTTTAATACCACAGTCTAATTATTAATACATTAAATAATGACAATTTTCATCTTGGTAGACATTTTGAAATGTTTCCTCTTCTTTTTATGTGTATGTACATATCATATTGCTTTGCTAATTTTGAAATCTATCAGTCTAGTATTAAAGCAGTGTCAACATCTCTTTCATTTTTTCAGGGTCCGTTTACAAATTGAAATCTGCATCCGGACCGTTTCAATTTACAAATAACTGTACATGGTTCCAGAGGTTTGGACTGATGATGTTTAAATGTTGGTCAACGACATCGCCCAATCTACAACATGTGAAATGCATTACTACGATATGGAAATAATTCCAATGTAAAGACCATTTTTGCTTCTTCTGCTACTAGGTGATGCACTTGAGAACATTCAAATGCACTTCATTGACATTTTTCACATCGAAAAGCACAAATGGACCGGCTTGTGCAAAATTCTCATTGGTCAACGGATGTATACATAAAAAAGTTGACATTTTCTCTTAGTTTGGTCCTATGACAAAGCGTTGCATTCACAAACCTTTACGTTTTACCTCTGCGCACCATCCCCATTGGAATCAATAGATTTGCAGCTTAAACTCTAATGTGCAAGCATTCTTACTTTGATCTTACATCAGATATGGTCATGATGCCAGTGCACAGTTGTCACACAATGTTATCAAAACTCCCAAACTTTATCCACGTTGGGATTTACCATCATCTGAGTACGTCCATTGATGTTCTGAGCAGTTCGGTGGCTTGCTGTTTGTGTGTGTGTGTGTGTTTGCGGTTTTAAATGTGTAGTTTTGAGAGCATGTATGAGGATTCTGTTGAAGGCATGTTGGGATATCTCACTCACCCTTTGGCAGATGAAAGGAGTGGTTCGCTATTCCCTTTGTGGTAGCTGGATGACAGAACTGGGCCGCTGTGGGTTAGAACAAAGCCAAGCTTGAGTGGGCTTCCCTATAGGGGGTCTGGTTGTGCTTACTGGATGGGGTGAGATGCCTCAACGGTGGACATTTAATCAGTCAGCAAAGAAAACCACATGATTTAGTCCAAGCAAATGGCATTATGTTCATGAAGTGTTCAGCTCTAATACTGGATTGTTTTCTAATCATCTTGAGTTTAAACAAGACGGATAAGAATGAGACCTAATCTTTTTGATCAACACATTTGGGCGAGAAGAAACAGCATTGCTGAGTTACACGAACACAAAGAATGGAAAGAGGTTATTCTTTCTTCTGTTGATCTTTGATCTGGAGATGTTGATCAGTCATGAAATTTGGAGGCAAAGAAACGACGGCCACAGTTGAGTCCCCTAACTCAAGGCAACCAACGCCATGGTGCGACACTGTCTACACTGGAAGCAACCAATGTTGCAGAGCAACAAGTAAAATTAATCGCAATCAATTGATGTTTGTAAATAAAACATAGGCGAATGGGAAAAATAAAGCAGATGTGCACCACGTTAAAAAATAGATATTACATCGAGTGTATGCAGTGGAGAAGGCGTCCAATGTACGTATAGTGTATGAACTAACATAGCTTCATGACATCGCAAAATAACTTGTATGAGATGGCGAAATCATTGTTTTCTTTCTTCCGTGGTACACAAGTTTGTTAGGGTTAGGGTAAGGGGTTAAACTTAAAGGAATATTCCAGGTTCAATACAAGTTAAGCTCAATCGTCAGCATTTGTGGTATAATGTTGATTACCATAAAAAAAAAAAAAATTTCAATTTGTCCCTCCGTTTCTTAAAAAAAAAAAATTCAAAAATCAAGGTTACAGTGAGACATTGGAAGTGAATTGGGCCAAGTTTTGGAGGACTTAAAGACAGAAATGTTAAGCTTATATATTTTCTGTTAAAAATCGTATATTATTTGAGCTGTAAAGTTGTTTAAATCGTAAGTTTTAAAGTCGTTTAAGGTTAAAAGGTTAGTAAGCGATTTTATCACACTAAAATCATGTCAACACTCATTTTGTGTACTTCTTGTGGCTATACTTTTGAATTAGTGAGTATTTTCACGTTATGGATTGGCCCAATTCACTTCCATTGTAAGTGTAACCCAGAATTTTGCTTTTTTTTTTAAGAAAAGGTCGAAATACATTTTTGTCATAATCAATATTATGCCACAAATGCTGTCGATTGAGCTTAACTTGTATTGAACCCGGAATATTCCTTTATTAACCTAAAAACCTTGCTTGTTGGTTTGTTGGTTCGTTTAGTTTTTGTACGAGCCAACACATGATTTCTTACAATTTTGCCATCTCGTAATATTATTACGACTTGTCTTGAGACCAGGATTGTAAGAACTCTGGGAGTTGTACTTTATTTTCACTTTCACTCAAGACAAGTGCACAAGTATTCACACGCATTTTATAGACCACACATTTGACCTTAAATCTGAAATAACCGTTTTGTGAAATCAGACAGCACCCTGTTTACGATGTATCTACCATTTACTCACACATTTTAGTATCTAACATTATAATGTCAACTTCAACCTGCTTCAAACAATCGGAGAGATGAACCATTCTGATAAATTGGGCTAATAATTATTCATTCACAAAGATGGTTTAAAAAATTTATGCATCACAGTTAGTAGGCCTACCCTCATTCTGTCAGTGAGCTCAGACATGAGTCTATTTCCACTAAATGTTTAAACACTGGCTGCTTATTTTCATACTAGCTTGGCGTCTGAGCGGTATTTAAGTGCAAAAGTATGTTATTAATCATATGTATTTCATCTAGACACAATCACGTCTTCATCTTTCAATATTTTGCCTCAAGTTACGCAGAAGGGTTTTGAATTTCGTTCTTTGCGTATTTTCACTCACAACTCAAATTTTTTTGATTCAACATGGGTCTCTCTGTTGGCATTGAGTAACATTATAGAGCTTATAAACATTTAAAATACTAAATGATATGCTTAAGTGTGGCAATGTTCTTGCTTGGTCTCTCTCTTAGTGTTACCTATTTTTGAACACAGGGTTTAGAAATACCCATGTTTGCTTGTAGCTCATTTAAACAAAGAAGCTTTCTTCAGCGGCAAATGCATTAAAGCCCAGACTGCTTTCGCCATACAGCCCGAGGGCGTAATAGTGTTTCTGCAAACCCTGCCAGGAAAAGTCTCTCTGAAGCTCTCAAATATAATGCCTTCAGAATGCCACTCCCAACATCCTTCATATAACACATGAAACATGCACAAAAAGAGACAAAAAACTGAATCGTAGTACTAATCACTGCAAAAAATCATTTTCTTAATCAGTATTTTTGTATTGATTTCCAGTGATTATATCTAAACATCTTTAAAGCTGAAGTTTGTCATTTTTTCTAAGTTAAAATACCTATCCTATCCCAGCTTAATATGCAGAATCGAATATAAGTAAGCCATTCGTAGGTTGATTTCACCAAAAAGTGGCTATAAAAACTGTTTGTTTGAGTGGCCCTTCCAGATCGATGCAGCAACATTGGCTCAACCAATAGTGTGAGTTTTGCGCATATCGCCACATACTGGGCAGGGATGAGAATTTATAGTAAAAAAGGACTTAAATATTGATCTGTTTCTCACCCACATCTATCATATCGCTTCTGAAGATATGTATTTAACCACTGGAGTCTTATGGATTACTTTTATGCTGCCTTAATGTGCTTTTTGGGCCTTCAAAGGTCTGGCCACCATTGACTTGCGTTGTATGGACCTAAAGAGCTGAAATATTCTTCTGAAAATCTTCTTTGTTTTCAGCAGAAGAAAGAAAGTCATACACATCTGGGATGGCATGAGGAGGATTAAATGATGAGAGAATTTTCATATTTGGGTGAACTGTTCCTTTAAGGAGGGCTCATGGCAAAAAGCCACCAAAAATGATAAAAGTTCCCCAGAAATTCAAAATGTGGGTGGCAAAAAAAAATGTCCTCGTAATTAATTATTCTGTTTTGTATTTGTAACATCTTATATTGTTCTTAATATTATATGAATTAATTTGATTAATATTATATGAATTCATTAATTGATATTAGTCAACGGATGAGTCAACGGATGTTTTAAATGGTTAGAAAAATATGTCCTCATAAAGGTAAAATGCCCCTTAAAATCAAATCCAGAGGCGAATATTGCCCCTAAATAAAAAAATACAAAAGTTATTTTCTGACTCTGTTTATTACTCATTTTTGCTTTAAGTGAATATATCTTGTTTTATATTTAGATATTTTTACTGGAAAACAAGACAAAAAAACAGACTAAAAAAAAGATTTCTCGCAGTGTGATAACTGCATACAACATGGTGCTATAAACAAATTAAAAAGTACTTTATAAACAACAATGACGAAATTAAAAACAATCGCATGGTGAGAAAAGTTTACGCCAGACCCCTAATGTTGAGAGTGATGTCAGCCTCAGTTGTTGTTCAAGAGATCGTTTTCATCCATTCCGTGTGTACAAAGAGGAACAAGGCGTCCATAAGCGTGACCCGATAAAACGGTGCACACCGCATAAAATCATCACAGCACAATAAAACATACTGATACACACTGCAGTGAGAGAAGGGTGGGGCATGTATCCCATCTGAACTGAAGGCGCCCTCTCATTGGTGGCTTGGAGAGAACACAGGAAGTTGGAACGCTGAGCTGCTCCAGTGTCGTTCCTGTTAATGTTCTTTGGGTTTGTAACTGCTGTGGTTTTTGTGTGTGATAAATTACATTCCCCTTATAAACGCTGAGCTCTGTAGAGCTGTGAGTCTGTGGACGTCTGTCTGTGTGTGTAGTGTGTTGTGTAGTTCGGTCAAGGGCCGAGGGCCTCGACGTGTGCCTTTAGTCCAGCGGCTCCTGTTTTATCCTAATGGGCGTGTTCATGGACTGACTCCGCCTATCCTCACGACACAGCACGTATTCGCTGAACTGGGAGGAGTCAACTCCGCCACCACAGGATGCTGCCACATTGAAACCTTTCTGGAAGAGACGCTCCAGCACCTGTGAGGACAGAGAACACAGAGGGTCAAAACTCACAAGCAAAAATGAAATAAGATGGAAGAGATTAGCTGTGTCTTGTTTCGAAGGCTGTGTGCTCTTGAGGTTGTAATTGACAGCAGCGTATGTCACAGAGGCGATCTTGTTTCAGACCGCTGCCTACTGAAGATGCGTCCTACCAAGCAACAGCCTTCGTAATGAGATAAAACCCACTGTGCTTCATGCATTTGTCAGAATTGACAGAATTTTTGTTGTTTAGTTTTCTTCCTCCTTTAATTCCAACCTGTATTGTATTATTTTTGGATGTTATCAGTGTGTTTTATGCTTTTATATTTCTATGTTTTGTGTTGAATTTGTTCTTTTCCTGTTATAACATGAACAGCAGCACTGGAGATAAAGAGCTGTTGAGAGAGAACGCAACTAAACACACAAACAGCCTCTGTCAGTAAATCTGTTAAATCTGTTAAACCAGAATACATATTTTACAACACTCTCCAACAAACAAAACACAAGCGTTTCAACGTTCTCTGTTTGAATAAAAATAAACATTACACAGCCATCCATCAACCAAAACACAAATTTTACAACACCCTTCATCACAAAAAATAAAATAAACTTTACACCACCTTCCAACAGACAAATAAATAAAACACTTACCAACAGGCTAAAACACAAACACTCTGTTTGGCCAAAAATAATTACACCACCACCTTTCACCAACCAAAACACAAGCTTAACAACACCCTTTGTCAGAAAAAATGTAAATAAAAATTAACTTTAAACTAACTTCCAACAGACAAAAACATTTTACAGCACTTTCCATCAAACAAAACAGAAACTTTACAACACCCTTTGTCAGAAAACAAAAAATTAACTTTCCACCACCTTCCAGGCAAAATAAATAAATAAAAACACTTTATCAGGCAAATCACAAATGTTTCAATAATCTGTTTAACCAAAATTAAAAATTACACCCCCTTCCATCAACCAAAACATGAAATTTGTCAGAAAAACAAACAAACGTGACACTACCTTCAAACATACAAAACAAAATTGACACTACCTTCAAACAGACAAAAAAACTACATTTTAAAACACTTTCCAACAGGCATAACAAAAACATTTCAACACTGTTTAGCCAAAAATAAACAACACCACCTTCCATCAACCAAAACCCAAACTTTGTAAAAAAAAAAAAAAAAAAAACAAGCTTTACACTTCCCTCCAACAGACAAAAAAAATAATTTTACAACACTTTCCAACAGGCAAAACAAAGGTTTCAACACTCTGTTTTGCCAAAAAATAAACATTACACCCCCTTCCATCAACCAAAACCAAAACTCTGTCAAAAAACAAACTTGACACTACCTTCAAACAGACAAAAAACAAACTTTACACTACCGTCAAACAGACAAAAGAAAAAAAATAATAATTTTACAACACTTCCCAACAGGCAAAACATAAAGGTTTCAACACTGTTTGACCAAAAATAAATATTACACCATCTTCCATCAACCAAAACATGAAATTTGTCAGAAATATACAAACGTGACACTACCTTCAAAGTCAAAACAAACTTTACACTACCGTCCAACAGACAAAATACTTTTTTGTTTTTGTTTTTGTAAAACACTCTTCAACAGGCAAAACAAACATTTACAAAAATAAACATTACACCCCCTTCCATCAACCAAAACACAAACTTTGTCAGATAAAAACAAACTTGACACTACCTTCAACAGACAAAAAACAAACTTGACACTAGTGATCGACCGATATGGGGTTTTTAATGGCCGATGCCGATATCCAGAGAGCAGGGTTTTATAACAAAAAATATAATTTAAATTGCTTTATAACACAATTTAATAAAGTAAATAACATAAACATAAAATTGCTAAAAAATGAATAAACTCTTATTTAGCACTATATTTACTCAATTTCACACTAAACTTAAACTTATAATAATATAAAATATAAAAATATAAAATAATATTGTATTTAAAATGGTAGATAGCAGTTTCTTCTGATTTCTGTTTAGTAATTTTAGTCAATTTTAGTAATTTATTTGCACATGAAGAAATTTTTAATATGACACTGTGTTGCACACCGGTCTATTATTGTAGTAACACGATGGCACGTAAAAACAAAACGAACCGTGACTGGTTGTTTACATATCTCAGTCGCTTCACATGCAAGCAGGCGATTCTCAGCCCACTCAAGATACAAATCGGCCAAACGGGAAAATTAATCGGCCGATGCCGTTATTTTAAAAATTCTGAATATCAGGGGGCCTGGGTAGCTCAGTGGTAAAATATGCTGGCTACCACCCCTGGAGTTCGCTAGTTCCCTAGTTCGAATCCCAGGGCGTGCTGAGTGACTCCAGCCAGGTCTCCTAAGCAACCAAATTGGAAATTGCTGCTAGGAAGGGTAGAGTCACATGGGGTAACCTCCTCGTGGTCGCCATAATGTGGTTCGTTCTCGGTGGGGCGCATGGTGAGTTGTGCGTGGTTGCCGCGGTGGATGGCGTGAAGCCTCCACACATGCTATGTCTCCATGGCAACGTGCTCAACAAGCCACGTGATAAGATGCGCGGGTTGATGGTCTCAGACATGGAGGCAACTGGGATTCGTTCTCTGCCACCCAGATTGAGGCGAATCACTATGTGACCACGAGGACTTAAAAAGCACATTGGGAATTGGGCATTCCAAATTGGGAGAAAAAGGGGAAAAATAAAAATAATAATTTCTGAATATCGGCCGATTTATCGGCCTCTGCAATATATCGTCAACCATTATTTGACACACAAAAAAATAAAATAAACAAAAACGTCTCAACACTGTTTGACCAAAAATAAACATTACACCATCTTCCATCAACCAAAACCCAAACTTTGTAAAAAACAAACAAACTTTACCATCCAACAGACAAAAAACTAAATCTTAAAACACTTTCCAACAGGCAAAACAAGAAAACGTTTTGACACTGTTTGGCCAAAAATAAACATTACACCATCTTCCATCAACCAAAATACAAACTTTGTCAGAAACAACTTTACCCCACTTTCAGACATACAAAAAACTTTTTTTTACAACTTTCCAACAGGCAAACACAAACACCCTCTATCAACCAAACTCTCTAATTTAGCCAAACATGGATTCAGCAGCATCGTATATGTAATAGAAGCGTGTGTCTGGTTATGTCTGTAATTGCCACAGCCGAGAGGTATTTAAAAGTGTCCATTAATCATTAGGCACAACCCCCCTTATTTCTCTCCCTGGTATTCCTGCTGTTTAAAAAATCACATTCATGAAGTCATTAATGATGTGTGAATGGCCAAGACATTATTGATGTGAGTTTTGATTCCATCATAAGTGGATACACCCTCATTTAGTGTGAAACAGGACTGACTATCTCACCGGAGCGTCACACAAGCATCAGGGAAGTGTATCTGTCTCCTGGCAAAGACGATCACAATGTCTCCTTGAGTGAGTCTGACATGATCAGAACAGGTTATAGACAAAGACACACACAGACCTCAGATTTGCCTCAAACTCTTACGTTTACACTCTCGAGTTCACACAGAGACCTTATTTTTTCATATAAATATTAGCCTACCTTATTTTTTCAAAATAAGAGATGGTGTGTGTGTTTGATGCTGTATAGAGAGTGTAATTATGTTCTAATACCAACAGCGGAGAATACACCTCCCACGTAAATGCCACATTCATCACACAGCCAGCGTTCAACTTGATTCACTGAAATACACTCATTCTGAGAGCGGCCATATGCTGTACTGTTCAAAAGACACATTCAGCTGAAAGTTCACACAATAAGAAAAATAAATGTGGAAAAAAAAAATATACAAAACAAGTTGATGTCACTAGTCAACTAGTCAGTTGGTGGACATTGTAGAACAATTGAAAATCCTGACCAATTTCTAGTTAAGAAGCCTTTAGCTTAACCCATATTGGGGTGACAAAAGCATGCAGTGTGAACTTCTAAACCACGGTAAGGTATGTATGTGTGAAACATGGAACAGGATTATGTTAACCCAGGGTTAGAAATGACCCCAGGTTAACAATTTAAAGTGTGAAAAGCCCATTACAGTCTATAAGGACTCCTGATCCATACGTAGTGTGTGTGTGTGTGTGTGTGTGAGTGTTGTATCTGTCAGAGTAGTTCTTTCTCTCGGCAGTGGTGTGTCATATTGATGGAAATTCAACTGTGTCTGTGTTGATACAGATACTCAATCACAGTGAGAAATGAACAGAGCCGGACAGACTCCGCTCTGGAACATTACGTGTGTGTGTGTGAGGCGCTGACTAAATGTTTTTCCTTTTTGAACTTGTTCACGTGTTATTTGACCTACCGCAAGCTTACTCTCACTTCCTCACTGTCTCAAATCATCTCAATGTAGACTCACTCAACACAGGTTGTTTCAATGAACCCTAATCACATTTCCGGGTTTGACATGTGGAAGTAAACTATTAAAAAGTAAGCTAGATTATCGTTCCTAAATTCGACAGATATCATTCATGTACAGTGAATGCATTGGTTTATTAGTTTGTTCTCTCAATATTTCAAGTTAAACAAGCCCCCAATTCTAAAAAAATTGAAACAAACAGAGTTATTAAAAAAAATGTATGATAATGCGAAAAAATTTAGAAATATTTGTAGATTTTTGTGTCTGTTATTAGTGGGGTTTTCACATTTTAGGGTCTCTCTGTCGCTCTCTTTGTCTGTCAGGTGAGGTGTGGTTAGATACCTGCAGTCATGGTTTTAGCCAGAAATCAGATCACAGTTGTATTGAGTTATACAGTGAGACAGGATAACTGTATCATCATACAATAAAGAGTCAACAGACAGGAAGAGTGTAGTGATCAAAATCTCTTCAGAAAGAAACACACCCTTAAAACACACACCTGCCAAGTTTGGAATCGCATACTACCATACTATTCTTACTATTTCTGCCATAGAAAGATATGGCATACCCTCTATCCTCTGTGCCAGCCCAACCAGGCTTTCCATGCAATGCCTGTCTAAAAAAAATACTAAAGTGAGAGGCACAGTCTGTTCAATCAGAAAACCTCTCACAAAAGAGTCTTTAAACATCCACTCTTAAAAAAATCAGACATTAGGAAATGCTAAGCAGAACATTGTTCCTGGGGTCAAGAGGTCACAGTGCTATTTGACTGTTGCTACTTATGTAGAGTGATCCAAATCGGTCACTTAGGAAGTGATATTTCGTTAGGATGCTGCCTTAGAAGGGAGCCGCCAATTAAGGCAGTACCCAGAGAAAATGTATATTGTTTTGAGATCTTTTCTGAAACTCTAGAGAAGACACATGTGAGATAAGTGGGGTCTGTTTCTCAGAGACCCCGTTTCCACTTGGTATTAAGATGCTTTATTTGTGATGCTTTAACCGCTGTGCTAAAAAAAAAAGTTTAAACTTTGCCGGTTTTGAAAGAAAACAATCGTCTCATCTGAAAATTTGAAAGAGCTAATACATACACAAGCACGAGAACTTCACAGAACTTCTTCAGTGTGTCTGATATCAATATGCAGAGATAGATGACGAGCACACACATCTGAAGCTCAGGTTAATAGTAAAATAACAGAGAATTCTGCTAGATAAAATGTCAGCTGCATCTGAGAGAAACAGTGTGCCGCTTTTTTGACCTTTTTGGAGTTTATTATCATGCAGTAACACACTGACATAGTAACGGATGTATGTCATCATGAAATCAAAGACCCTCCCCTCGAAATCCGAAAACAAGTGATTACAGGAGATGCATTTGAGATGCATGGTAATACCAGGTGGAAACAGGAATGTGTTTCGGCTTACCACATGTGATCTGATCACCGAAAATGCATCTAAATCACAGGTGGAAACAGGGCCAAAATTCAAATAAAAAGCAAGACACTAAATCAGTAGTCTCCTTTTAATCTCACTGCTGTCTAGGAGAAAAGATGAGGTAGTGGAGAGATCTAATTTGTGATTTTTGGAATAAAGCTTTGAGCTTTTCTTTAATTTGTTTAAAAGAGATGCATTTATTATTGAGATTTTTAAAGAAATTAGCTTCTGTTGGAAACAAAAAGACCAGCTTCATTGGTTAACGGAAAGCAACTAGTTGTAGAAGGAAATGAGCTTTACTGTAGCATGCAAATAAAGAGAGGCCATTTTCAGTGGAAACAGATAAGGGACACACTTTTACAGGAATCACAGAGAGAAAATGTTGTGTTAGTTGATGCAGCCAATTAATTATATTGCAAGTCATTTAGAAATCTATAAAACAAGCATAAAGGGGTTGAGGCTGTTTGAGAAAGTGTAAGTATGGTATTAAAAAATGCAATACGTGTATTTCAACCGCTCTGGGCACTCTTACATTGGAGTCTTTTATAAAAGGGAAGAGCTGTGTCTTAAAAAGGAGAAACGTGTAAATTATGCATATCATTTTCTAGCCATTCTTTTCTTCTCACTCTCTTTCTTTTTGTTTTCGAGAGATAGAAAATATGGCTGCACATGAAAAGGCTTTCTCTCTTTTGCTGGTGTGCCCAGGTGTATGTGTGTATTATGTCTCTATTGTGTGTGTGTGTGTGTGTGTGTGTGTGTGTGTGTGTGTGGGCGGGTTTGGGTGGTTTACGAGGACATTCTTTTAGGTTATAAACTGGTAATTACAAGAGTATTATGCTATAAATGTGGTTTATGAGGGCATTTTTAGTGTCCCCATAATTCAAATCACTTAAAAAACATACTAAATTATGTTTTGTTTTTTTTATGTAAAAATGCAGAATGTTTTTTGTGAGGGTTAGGTTTAGGGGTAGGATTGGGGTTAAGGGATAGAATCTATAGTTTGTACAGTATAAAAATCATTATGTCTACGGAGAGTCCTCAATAGGATAGCTGCACCAACATATATGTGTGTGTGTGTGTGTGTGTGTGTGTGTGTGTGTGAGAGTTCAGGTTTGTTACTATTGCTTGCCACTCTCGTTCTAGTTAATAAACCATTACAGGCCGTTCACAACAAACACGTTTTTGTGTCCATTTTTCAATTGTTGTCCCATGTAACCATGCGCTAGATGAAAGTCTTCGACCGCTGCGTCGTGCCTCGCTGTTTTTTCTGCGTCTCGCGATGGAGCAGCAATTTTTATAGACACTGTGTGAAGTTAAAAATAATTTAAACTGTAAAAAGTGCATGGTATAAACCTGTGTTCTGCTCTATTTGTGCATCTAGCTTTTTTTGTGCAATTACACTTTCTGTGTGAACAGCCCCTTAAGAGTGTAATTTCAGTCCAGGATTGGGCTAAAACCGCATATCAAACTTCATCACCTTTAGAGAAGCTACTGCTAGAGATGTGGCTCAAGCTAGGTGCCTTGAGCCACATCTACACTCTCTATCTGCCTCGCTATCTACTGTCTCAACAGGCAGCTACCATCTAAGGTGGCGCTCTTGCATTAAAAACAGCTAGACATAGTGCAATTAAAATGAACAGAAGGCGCATTTACTTCCATGCACCATTTCTAATGTACACGCAATATAGGCAGCTACTTGAGCAATGTTAAATATGGTAACATTAGTCAGGTATAGCATGATCAACTACAAACAAACAGTATGTTAGCCATGTACCCAGCGCTCTACTTAGGCCTTTCAAGTCTCAACCATCATTACAATAAAAAATTTGAATGGAATGATATTCCTCAAGTATTTGGATGGATTTCTCCACCCATATATCATACACATGCCTCCATTGAGTAAATGTTTAAACATGTTAAACATGCAGGAATGTTATTAAACGATCCGAACGAAATGACCCGCATGACGTCAGTACCAGATAAACAAGTGCAGTTACTAGTTACTGTAAAACAGTAGATTGCATTTACCTGAACAGAGTTCAGTCTGCAGTAGCCGTTCAGGGGAAAGCGGATGACGTGGGTTGGATCTTGGTTCCAGCCAGCGTTGACGGAGTTACACATGACATCACCGGTTTCGGGGAAGATCTCCTCGATTAGAACTTTCTCCCCACTGAGTGCGATCCTCTCACCGAGGTCAGGGGTCACGCGGACGACCAGGCAGTCACAGGGCTGTGCCAGACGTCGCTGCTCTCTTTCCTGTTTCCACCGTTCCAGCTCCTTGATCATGGGCGACAGCTGGTAATACCGTGCTTCTTCATACAGGAGGTGGAAGTCCTAAAACAGAGGGAAGATCAAGGACAGTTTAGAAATATGCATCTAATTCCTGCTGGACTATCCCATAGGGGAAAAAAAAAAAATCACAAATGAGATCTCTTTAAAGTTGATGTGCGTAATTTTTGCGTATTACAATATTTTTGTTAAATTATATATCTGTAAATACAGTCTGCAATCAAAAGTCAGAGCTTTCAATATGAACTCAAACATTTCTCATCAAATTCTTCCAAGAGCAAATGATTTGAGCTGTGCTATCTACATAATTTTATAGCTTTATGCTCCTACTGAGCATCAACAATTGTCTAATTTGTGTCTATTTTTATTTATCATAAGGAATTTTTGAAGAAACATCTGAAACAACATATATACTTGAATCAAACATAATAGGGAACTCCATTAAGTGTCCTGAGCTATTAAAAAGCAACATCTGAGCAATAAAATTAACCTCTGGAAATGCTGTAAGACTGTATTATGAAAAACATCAGCGTAACAAGAATAAAAAGTTGTGAAACTGCTAATGGAGTTTGTTGCTGAATCTGACCTGACACCACAGTGACCTTTGCTAGCTGTCATATTTTGTGCAGATCACATTTTAATATTTAAAAACACCTCAGTGCAGGTCTTACAATGATCTCGGTACTAAAACACTTCTGGAAAACTTTGGTTAATCTGATTGGCTTTTGTAATGTAGATGTGAAATGACTTTTATTTACTTGTGAAACTTCTCATAGCAAATCGCTAACAGCACAACACATACAACAGAAATGAATCTTGACAACCACAAATAAAATGCCGTCATTTGGATTTTGGTGGAAGTAATTTTCCACAATCAAGATGCAGAAAAACAGATCCAGGCCACAGCCAAACAGCAGAAACCAACCTCAGACAGCATTAAATGATATACTGTAAATGCATACCATAACTAATGCACTCCATTATGGCAGGAACTTCACAAATATCCCCATAATTAGGACATCTATATTCTTATCCTACAATTATAAATTGGCCAAAATATACATAATCATTATAAATATTACATTTTGATTACGTTTTGATAATGATTAATAAACTGCCTTTCAATGGGCATAGGTATAAACTAGATTTTTTTGAAGAAAATGCTAGGGTGTTAATAAAGTGTTCTGGGTGGTTTTTAATGTAGCTATTTTGGGTGGTTGCTTATTGGCCCAAGTCAAAAGCGCTCATCCCCAAGTCTCTGTGATATGCTGGTCAGTAGATTTTGCTCGGGTCCCTCCTTCAATGTAAGTAAATGAGACTTTTTTTTCCCGTTCACCAGGTGGAAAATGCAACCTAGTCTCATAGAGTGAACATAACTATAACAACAAGTTTTACGTGCCGCTTTCTATGTTTTGCTGCAGTTTCCTGGTGAAATTTACACTAGAAAAGCTACAATAACTGTGCTTTTTATTCACTTTCACACAAATCATGGGAACTATTAAAACACGTATTTTTAGGGCTGTCAGTCGATTAAATTTTTTAATCGCGATTAACCGCACATTTCTTGTAGTTAATCGCAATTAATCGCATATTTTGAAAATGTTGAAATTTGACACGATATATACTTATTTTCCTGTCAAAATGCATTTAATTCCATCTTAGGAAAGAAAACAAAAGCAATAAATAACAATATAATGCTTTATTAACATTTTCCAAACAAAGCCTTCCACAATATTAAGATCAGATAATATCACCTATTTAAGTCACATTAAGCATTTTCCAAAGTCTAATTGGGAGGTTGACTTATTGAAATAATTAGTACCCATAGGTACTCGACCTATTCATATTTTCATTAATTTCATATTTTTATATTCATAATTTTACATTTAAAATATTCATCTCATTAAATTATTTATGTATTTGCAACTGCTGTGTAAATGCATTTATTGCTGCTCTGTGAAAATACACTTAATTACCACTTCAGATGCAGCTTTTGTGCCACCTTTGCTGTGTAAAGATGGCTTTAGTCCCCATAGGTATATTATTCTTTGCAATGGGCATTAAATGTCTCATCCTCCACAATATTAATCTGCCAGTAGACTGTGATTATCCACTTTGTTACAGCAATCGTGAAGCTGCGTTCAAGATTCGCATCAGAGCGTCAGTGCCAGCGTCCGGTGCCGCTTTGAACTCCATGGGAAAAGCAGTGTGATAGTTAAGACTTGGCATGCTTCAGTGGCAATTAAAATGTACTGAAAATACTTGATTTCTATCACAAGTCCCATCTGGGCTTGTTTTGTACATCAAATAATAGCATTAAGAGGTCTTTTCTCCATCATTTTATAACTGACAGGGAAGCGCTGTTGTGATGTATGTGTCAGTGAACTGACTCTGGGTGGACACATCATAAAGGTTCCGCCCTCCCAACAAGTGTTTATGCTGGTTTATGCTGTATTAACAGTAAATGCATTAATCGCGATTAAGAAAAATGAACACGTTAAACTTTTTAAATTAATCGCATACGATTAACGCATTAATTCTGACAGCTCTACTTACTTTTCGCTCTATTACTCACATCCTGCTATGTTATATCAAAACACTTTTACTCTAACACATCATTTGAAAAACAATACATTTTAACACCTGTATTAGACCCACCTACATTTACACACTTATTCCAACATGATTACCTTCCACTCTAGCTCACCTGTTGGACTTTGGATTTGGAGACTGAGCCTCGAGCCCAGCCAAAGACACTCTGAGTTAAAGTGAAGCGAAAGTGTCTTAGAAGCAACATGAAATGACGTGATTGCTTCAGTAAATGTGATTTTCATATCAAATTTGCTTTAAAAACACTATTGGTTAGGTTTAGGCATTGGTTAAAGGTAAGGATGTCTGTTTTGTTCACTTCTCATTTATCATTTAGAACACTGTTTGTTAGGTTTAGGCTTAAGTTTTAGGTTACAGAGGTACATTTTACTCATTAAAACATCCAACTAATATTCACCTTATATATCTTGACTGATCACAACATAATTTTACCCGCTTTTGGTAACCCCTGCTGGACATTTCACTGTGAAACTGCAGCCAAACATGTAATGAAGCATGTAATTTTGGTTTGCAAAAATGTTGCCATTGTCACATAAATTTCATGAGATCAGGCTGGAAAAACCATAAATCTAATTTCTTAGAAGGTAATAGCAAACATCTCCTTAACAAGCCACATGATTTTAGGTATCATTCACATCCATAGCACAAACATGCAGAGTAACATGCCGAAGTGTAATTCTTAGGGTTAGGGGTTTGTTGAAATACCTAACCCTATGAGCAAACACCACTTATGAAAAAAAAAAAACAACCAAATAAACGAATGAATCTTTAAAAAGCAATGAGATTTGGGGTGCATGTTTTGCTAAGGGGGGTATCAGCAGTGCCAGTGGGGTAACAGTCAAGACGTTTGGCTTGATATCATGAGCTCGTTGAAACTCCTCAGTGATGAAGCTCAAGGCGGGACCGTTTCTTTTTCCAGGAAGACAACCACAGATTGCCAGTCTCTCTCTCTCTCTCTCTCTCTCTTCCTCTCGTGATTTCTTGCCAGGGATTTTTGTTTTTTTACTTCTTTAATTTTTTCCTTAATTTCCCACAAGTCCAGATGGTACTACGATTCTTCTTATTCTCTCCATCACAGATTGATCCCTCACACTGCATGAGGAGGAACTGGCGTGTGGATGAGGGAAGAAGATTTGAGTGCATCTGAGGATAAGATTGTGTTTGCACCATCTGCAGAGAAATCTGCATTAAGATGGATGTAAACAGTCATAAACAGCACACAGCCTGAATGGTAACTAAACTACATGAGTAATTGTTTACAGTTACAATTTCTCTGCTTGCTGCAGACAACAGACTGAGAAATGTACTGTTAGCCACACATCACCGTAATATAAAACACAAGAATTAATTCATAACCAGTTCTTAGGCACAGAACATACACTAAGCAAGTGCATAAACGGAAATGCTTCTAGCTACACCAGCTCGTTTTGTGTGTCTTTGCATTCTGAAATGTGTAAGACCAGAAACATACTTTATGCAAGTATACATACACAGATGTGAGCACTTGGCCAACACACTGTCCAGTTGAACATACACAACGTGCGTTCTTGCGTTACTGTGCTGGTAACAAACCACAGTACTCAAGGGGGCTATAGAGCTACCTTCAAAAGTCTGTGCCATTAAACTGGATGTGTTATTATTCAGGTAATTTGCTATAAATATATTGACTTTACCTTACTTGCTCAGCAAAAATTCTCTCCAAACTGTTGCTCCGCCATGACGGTAGTTGACTTAAACGAAAAAACTCACTGCAGAAGCGGACAGACTAATATCCACTATAGCGTCCCTTGTGGCAATGTTGATAATGCAACACGTGCTTACGTTGTGTTATGACACATTTTGGAAGGCAACTACGCACGAAATCGAGCCCAAATGTCTGCATTTATGTACTTGTGTAGAGTATGTTTTGGCCTTAAGACCGCAATTAATAACGCAACACAAGGGGGGCCTAGGTAGCTCAGCGAGTAAAGACGCTGACTACCACAACTGGTAGTCGCAAGTTCGAATCCAGGGCGTGCTGAGTGACTCCAGCCAGGTCTCCTAAGCAACCAAATTGACCCGGTTGATAGGGAGGGTACAGTCACATGGGGTAACCTCCTCGTGGTCGCTATAATGTGGTTCTCACTCTCGGTGGGGCGCGTGGTGAGTTGTGCATGGATGCCGTGGAGAATAGCGTGAAGCCTCCACACGTGCTATGTCTCCGTGGTAACGTGCTCAACAAGCCACGTGATAAGATGTGCGGATTGACGGTCTCAGAAGCAGAGGCAACTGAGATTCGTCCTCCACCACCCGGATTGAGGCAAGTCACTACACCACAACGAGGACTTAAGAGTGTATTTGCTTTTTTAAATAAATAAAAAAAATAATGCAACACAAGTATGCATTGCATTCTCAGCATTGCCACAAGGGGTGCTAAGTGGACATTATTAAATATTCCGGGTTCAATACAAGTTAAGGTCAATCGACAGCATTTGTTGCATAATGTTGATTACCACAAAAAATAATTTCAAATCGTTCTTTTTTTCTTTAAAAAAAGCACAAATCTAACTTACAACGAGGCACTTACAATGGAAGTGAATGGGGCCAAAGCTTATAATTTTATAAAAGCACTTATATTAATTCTTCTGTTAAAACTCATGTATTATTTTAGCTTTTTTACAGTCGTTTTAGGGTTTGTTGACATAAAATCACCATGGCAACAAAGTTGTAAAGTTGGCCATAATTTTGCACAGAAAAGGTTAGTAAGTCATTTTATCACACTAAAATCATGTTAACACACGTTTACATCTTGAGGCTATACTTTTGAAACAGTGAGTATTTTAATGTTAAC